>NC_081569.1:74892892-75144747 GCF_022355385.1 Mustela nigripes
ATATAAAATATTTTATTTTATTATAATATATTTTATATATATTATATTTTATTTTATAATATATATATTATATTTTATTTTAATATAAAATATTTTATTTTATTAAAAAAATTTTTATTTTTTTTAAAAGGTAAAAATTATTTTTACCTTTTTTTTAAAAATAAAAAAAAAAGGTAACTTGGAACAATCGGAGAAGAAAGAACTTAGACAAGCCAATTCCAACAGTCACACGGTATGGTTTATCTACCACAGAGAGATGCAATGTATTTTTTGTTCCCTTTCATAGAAATATAGCTAAATCTCAACCTACAGAGGAAATGAAATCATTCAATTAAAAGTCTAAGAGACACAGAGAGGTTGATCCATCCAGTTTTGTTCTGTTTTTTTTTCTTTTTCTTTTTCTCTCTCTCCCCTCATCCCACCTCCATGGCCACCACCCTTAGTCACTCAGAAGCTGAGAAAAGACAGGTAACACTTGGCAGGCTCTTAGGAATGTTGTAAATAATATGCCTAATTTAGTGCCAACATTTTAATGTAAAGATTCACGGACTATAAACTAAATAATGTGTATTTCAACCTCCTTTATATATATATATATATACACACACACATATATATAACATATGTCTATAACATAAGGAATTAGGATCAGAGCTTGGTAGGTACATCGATGCATTCAAAATTTAACAAATATTTATCAAGTGCCACTAACATGTCAGGTGTTCTTGTAGGCCTTGGAGATATAGAATATTGAAGAAGCAGTGGTCCTTGACCCCACATGTCTAACCTTCTAGGGTAGAAACAAACAATAACAAAAATAGATACATAGTATAAGTAGTGAAATTGTCACAAGGAAAAATGAAACCGAGTAATAGAAGTAAGACAGATATGTGAGAAGAGGTGCTGTTTTAGACAGGATGTCCAGGAAGGTGCTTCTGAGAGCTCATCTGTGAAGGGAGATTTGAAGAAGGATGGAACAGTGATGCTCTCTGGGAAGCATGTTCAAGGCTGAGGACCACATTCAGCACCACTGAGCCTGAACATCTTCAGGGGTTGAAAAACACAAAGGCAGGTAGGGAGTGAAAGAGTGGTAGCCAGGGTCTCATCCTCTAGGGACATGCAGGCTTGGTGAGGACTTGAGATTTCATTCTAAGGATGTTGGAAAGCCACCAGAGCATTTTAGGAAGGGGAGTGTCTTGATGGGACCACTCATCTGTAGATACGGTTTTTAAATGGTAGACTTGGTGGGAGAACTCACATGAATGTCTGCCTAGTCCTGGTTTGCACATATTGTCCTGGCATATTTACTCATTGCACCCCCTTCGCCCTCACTGGTGTCCTGGGATGGACCGCTCATTACATAACCACCTTGAGCAGCAGCCAAGTCCCCCTTTTCCCTGACTAGTGATTTTCCTGCTATACTGTGCAGTGCATACTAATCTATTTGGCACCAAAATTTTAATCTAGTTTTTTAAGTAAGGAAATCCATCACTAAGCCTTCACTATAAAATAAGACAGATAAGCTGTAATTCATAGGGAAATATAAAATTACATAAATAATCTACTTTATAGTGAATAGAACTTTTGGCTGGCTCACTTGAATTGAGAGCATCTCTTCTGTAGAGTGACGGATCGCCACCTGAGCAGCAGATGGGTGCCACACACTTCTTGCCCAGTCCCTTTGCCTGTCATCCTAAGCTTTGATCATTGGGCCTTGCCCAGCTAGAGTCAGTCTTAAAAGGATCATGAGGATGAACTGCAGAAAGAGAATGAAGGATGATCCTGGGTGTAGGGACCACTCTGATGCATCATTTGTCCCCCAGAGCCAGGCACGTTGCTAGGCACATAACAGATAATATTTTTCAACAAATGGTTAAACAACCTAAATAATACCAGATCCTGGAATTTAAAGGTAGGATTTCATCACCAATGAGACTGACACAGTGTAACTAGAGGTTGGTATATCATATATTTTATTGTAATTCTATCATTTTAGTGAAGTGTGACTTCTATTACATTGTTTTCATGCCTATTTTTTCCTTAAATGTGACTCATCTTTCAATTAATCATTGATAACAGTTAATGAACCACATTTCCTAGCTATAAAGGTAACTGATAGTTATTAAATTACTTTGAAATGGCATTTTGCTGTGTGAAGTTGTTAGGAAACTGTGATTTCCACCCATATTGTTGCACAAATGTGTCCACACTCAGTGGTTTACTGGATTACACAGAGGACCATACAGCAGCAACTGAATGATAGTTCATGATCTATGTGGTCAAAACTTTAGCCAAATGTTACACCAAACAGTTTGAGATTTTACAAGTAATTTTTGAAGTACAATTGTATTTTCTTATATTAGCAGTCCTCATCTGTTACCAGACCGTATAACTCCCTCCAAGTGCGTCTGGGAAGTCCCCTTTCCTTCTAACAAAGCACTTATGGTATTACAGAACCTGTTGCAACTTAAACATACCACTGCAGTTTTCTTTCCCTTTCTCTAGTTTTTCTTCATTAACATTGCTGGCACTTGTTTAAGACAGAACAGGTCTCTTTGCAAAGACTCTTGGGAGAAATAGAAAAACAACAAGGTAACTCTGGGCTAATGTAGCTTTCTTTGTAACATCTTCAACTTAACCTAATTATCTAGAACACTGAATGTAGGACTTTTTGCTGGGATGACTTTCCTCTTCATAAAAACAGACCACTTTTCCTCAAAACATTTTAAAGTCCAGATACCAGGTTAGATACAGCAACCACTCTGGATTCCGCTCCCACAAACAGACTTTCACTGGTAAAACTACTTTTTCAGCACCCAGGGCTGTCCGTGTAGATACAGTACAACTCCATCATGTGTTTTTCTGAATTTACAAATGTAATAAATTGATTTTGAGAAAATGGGTGGAACTACTGGTGTCCAGAGTAGGCTCTCTGGCACTGCTTCAGGGCATGGGCAGGAAGGGCACTGACCTGTGGGTGGATGTCAAAAGCCATAGGTTAAAGCCTGACTCTCCCTGGCTGGCTGTGTGACCTTGAGTGAGTCATAGGAGGTCTCCCACTGTGTCAATTCCCTCTCTCCTATAAAAGGATTGCAATGGATGATCTAGAGAGCCTTTTCTAGCTCTACAATTTTTCTAATGCTCCCTTTAGTTTAGAAAGAGAGGACTTTCTTGTGGCTTACATCTGACCTGGTGCTTTAAACCTTTTTGCCTTGCAGCTGCTTCTCTATAAAGTTAAATGTTCATTCCCGCGTATGCCATGGTTTATTAGAAACGAGTGTCAGGAAATGTGGAGAATCCTATATTTAACATCTCAGAATTGGATACTGGTTTGATATAAATAGCAAGTTGTTATCCGAGTAGATTACAATGGATTTACTATCAAGTAAATTAAATCACTGGGGACAGATGTGTTTTTAGAATTGTCTGAGACAATCAATCTGTGAGTAGAAAATTTTTGGTACCTGCCAAGCTGTCCTGTATAATTCGAAGATATGTCACCCAAGCACTTCCCTTTCTGTAGCCAATAGAGAAGGTTAGCAGGAAAGAAATGATCAGAGAGGGGGGCAAGTATATGCTATTCTAAATTGTATACTACTGGCTTTCTGGAAGTTATGAAGCATTTGGAAGGATGAGCAAAAGGGAGTAGAAATGTTCAACAAGAAACAACATGATGAAAAACAAAAGGTGCAGGAGATGAGGGAGAATAATAATTTAAAGTAATACTGTATGGCCAATAAAATGTCTGAATTTTATGAAAAGAGAAAAGGGGAACAAATAGTAGCAGAGACATGATGAAAGGCATGAGCCAGAAAGATGATCTGAACTCATTATAATGGAAGGAAAATGATGAGGTAGAGAAAGCCCACAATGAACATGTGGCAACTGCATAAAGGTCAATGAGGTAAGAAATATGCATGGTAACCAGTTAATGGGAAAACCATCTTCAAAATGCTTTCCCAATGAGATTTGAATAATTATTACTAATGGCCATATTCAGTTCTTTACATTAAAGACATGGCCAACTTTGGCCAACTAGAACCATGGTCATTCATTGTCCCAGAGAAAAAAATTCTATCACTGATCAGAACCATCCTTGAGACGGTATGTTTGGCAAAGCAGGAGGTAGCAAACTTCCCTTGTAAGGGCCAGATTGTAAATACCTTTTAGACTTTATGGTTGCATTGTTTCCTGTTGATTCTGTAATATAGTTATTATAAATTCAGTAGCTTACAACCACACAAATATATTATCTTACAGTTCTTGAGATCAGAAGTCCTAGAATCAAGATGTTGGCAGGGCTGCATGCCTTCTGGAGACTGTAGAACATTTTTCCTTGGGTGTTCCAGCTCCAAGATAACCTACATTCCTTGGATTGTGGCCCCTTCCTCCATTTTTATAGCCAGAAGCAGAACATCTCTGAAACCCTTTCCTGACCCTGATATTGGGCTCACCCTGGTAAGTCAGGACAATCTTCCCATCTCACATCCTTAACAACATCTGCAAAGTCCCTTTTGCCATTTAATTAACATATTTACAGTTTCCTAGAACTAAGACAAGAACATCTTTGGAGGCCATTATTCTTCTGAGCATATGGGTTCTTTGGTCTCTAAAGTGTCATCTCTGACACTTTAGAGAAAGAATGGCCGTAGACAATACATAGAACAGTGGGAGTGTCTATATCCTAATAAGTCTGCATTTATAAAAATAGACCCTGAGCCAGAACTGTCCCATGGACTATAGTTTGCCAAGATTTTTTTTTTTTTTTAAGCTCCCATGCTAGATATTTCAAGCAGGAATTTAATATAGGGAATTAGAGGCTTCCATGTACATTAGAAGAATTGTAGGAAATGAAGAGAGGAGAGGGATCCATGGGCTTTCATGATATCTAGAAGAGGAGAAGGCCCAAGGTAGCAAATGATCCTGGCTGTTGAAAGCACTGGTCTGGGCAATTTTTAGGAGGAAGCCAGGGAGCCCTAGAGGCTTTACCTTTATGCATACACCTGCTCTTAGCTGGCACTGAGTCTGGGGAATTGATATTCCTTGGTTTTAGCTTCTTCATGAGAGACCTTAGAAGGTTATAGGTGGTATTCAATTTCATCAGATGATACTGGCAAAGACTGTAAAATCTGGTTTCAAAAAATAACTTAAAATGAGTATGGAGGGATGCCATGGAGTAGCAGCTACATTATAGAAATATTTGTTGGAAGGTGATCTTCTTTCTGCCAGAGTTTAGTTCCCAGTTTCACAGTTTGGCTGATTGTAAATAAGCATGTGAGTATGTCTGTTTTCGTTGGATTTTGTTTTTACTAACTGGACATGATGCAGTTTGCTGAGACAGGTTTGAGATTGGAGATGGATCTCAATCCTGCTTCCACCTCTCTCCACCTAAATTACCTTGATCACTGCCTTAAGCATCAGGTTTCATCAGCAATAAAATATTTGTGATCATGTCTGTCATGTGACTTAGGAAGAGAATGAACTAATACATGTCAAGTGCCTGATATAAAGTTGATACCATCCTTCCTCATTTGCTCCTGAGATGGAGTATATTAAAGAATTTAAGTAAAGGGTGGTTTCTCCATCAAGTGTTATTTGTCCAAGAACAGCTCTGACACCAACTTTATGAAGCAAATGTAGCAGATTTATGGTGGAGGCAGTTGTTACCATAAGGACCATTTTCTGCCAAATTTTGCACCTCTGACCGTAAAGGGAAGGACCACAAACACTTAGATACTTTCAGAAGTGGTGGAAAAAGCTTCCACCTTTTTCCTTCTCTTCCCTCCACTGACTCCCTTTTCCCTTGACAGCTCTTATACAATCCACCCCATGGACGAGAGGATCACTGTCTCCTCAGTACAATGGCTCACTAATCTCTTCTGTGGAGTGACAATCAGGTGATTAAACACAACTGATGAACCAGGTCAGGGTGGTGAATACTATGGACCTGGCCACTCTTAAAGGAGAAGGAAATCTCATTTTGCTTCAAGTCCCTGACACATTCTCAAAGTTTTATGATTAAGCTGAAGTCTGATTCCCATTTGATTTAGTTCTTTTGTTCATACTCTGAGGTCAGAACTTGGGGTATGGGGAAGAGATAAGCATTAGGATTTATACACCAAATCCTATTTTGTACCCTGAAGAGTTGGCTCAAGACATGTTCTTTCTATTTTTATCTTTGGTTAGTAATGACTTTCATTTAAAAGTTTATTAACATAAAGCCAAAAAAGTATGCTTTACTTTCTACTTATTATTCAAAGATATATAAAAACTTCACCTAAAATAATTGTTTCCTCATATGTTGTGCTACACTCTTTTCCCTAAGAAGGTGAGTGGATTTACAATATAACAATGTGGTGAATAAGTCTTGGTAGAGAATTAGAATGGCTCAGGAGACAGGAAAAGAGGTCTAGCATGCACAGTATGCATTTATGCATTTTACTTCTTGGGCACATTACATATTTTGTCTTAATTGAAGTTTCTACTTTTATTATTATCCTTACAGAGGGAAAAAATTGAAATTAATGTAACTTGCCCAAAGATCACCAGCAGATTTTAACAGTGTCCTGAGAACTGGCCAGAGGCAGAAGCTTAATGAAGAAATACTTGACTTTGCTGTCTGAGGTTCTCATCCTTCATCTGGCTCCTTATCATTAGTTTTGGAGTGCGCACAGAGAGGTCCCTTGCATACACATGCCTATAAGCTCCTGACAGGCCTCATGCACAAACGGGCCCTACAGTGAGCTGGAAATCAGCAGTACAGCCAGGCTGAGAAACCCTCCACTGCCAATCATACCAGAGGCAAGAACAAGTGAAGAATGTGCTGTCAGCTCCTGGCATTTCTCCCTACAGAGGAAACTGAGTGCCGGCTAATAGAGGCCAGAGGTCTCTGTGGCCTTGGGATGAATTCAGGGGTTCAGTGGTTGAGCAGAAGGAGGAGGACCTAGCCTAAGGGAGGGTAGTAAAACCTCTCTTATGAAGCAGAAAATCAGCTAGAACAACCCACTCATAAGTAATAAACTGGCATTAATAACAGCCTCGCTGACTCTGAGTTACTGTGTGCCTTCTGTTAAATCAATGGAAAGATAAGCTTATCTATGGGTATATCTACAAGTATATACTGTCTATAGGGGAACATTTATAAGGCCCACCTTTCATGTTCTCATTTGTTTGTCTTTAATATCTGGCTTAATATCAGTAAGAACCACCACAAACAAAAGCATTGAGAAAAATGAAAATTCATGTTCCTGGGAATTTATAAAAATCATTCTAACCTCTGCTTCCAAACACAGAGTTGAAGATAATAGTCAGAAAAGTTTTCCCTAAAACTAATACTTGAACTCAAAGCAGTGTATCTCAATTAGTTAGAACACCAAATTAAGCATCTGCAAGCATGAATTCCAGAATTCTAGAGCTGGAACTATCATTAGCTGTCTATAAATTGAGTCTCAAGTTCCTGGTGAGAAATGTAGGACCTGCTTGATGATGTTACTGGTTGCCGAAGAGTCCGAATCATATAGCAACTCTGTGAACACAGAGAATCTCAAGTGTTAGAAAAAGATAGGCTCTATCTTTTCAGAAATCTGTGTCACCCTTTCACACAACACTGAATCATGTCAGCAATGATGCAGGCACTATAAGTCATGGAGTTTTCTTGGAGGAGTTTTCTTCTCAGGGAGACTTCTAGTTCAGGTTTGCAAACACGAAAAGGATTCAGGAAAAGCACTTTTCACATGGACTGAGACTCTTGGAAAAGACCAAGAAAGGATACAAAAGCAAACTGCATTTGAATTCATTTAGGGAGAGGTGGCTACGGGGTGCCACATGTTATGGTATTAAACTGAATTTTATTCAACATCCTTATTAAACACCTAGAAGATGAGCAAAAGGGAACATTAATTAAATCTGCAGATGTTGCTAAACAGAGGGACATTTGAGTTCATTGTGGGCAAAGTAACAATATAAAAAGACTGGGTTTAAAAGTAGGCAGAACAAAACACTCATGAGTATTTGTTTTGGTGCTATAAAGGCTCAAAATATACCTGGAATGGAGTATCAGATGCTTAGCTAAAGGCCTTGCACAGGGCAATAGAAAATAATTAGCAATGATAAGGATACAAATTACAATATCATTGGCAACAAAAATAGCTGTTTAACTAAATTCCTGTTTTATCATGTCATCCTTTTGCCTATCATCCAGATAGAGTTCACTTCAGAGATGAGGCATTATAGGCATGATGGGACCTGTGTGCTGCGATGTGGGCCTGGGAGTAGAAAGCAACCACATGTGGAGGTTCCTTCAAATCTACACTCCAAGACCGATTTCGTCAGGCCAGTCCCAAGTCATGGGACTCTTGTTTTCAGGACCTTGCGCTAGTTTATCTTGCGGGAAGCTACCAGAGTCATCTTCCTCTAACACTCCTCAACCTGCCATTTCCCCGTCTCAGGAAGCAACACATAAAAAAAGAGCTTAAATATCCCTGAGTTAAGACCCTTATCATTTTTTCCTGAATTTTTTTTTTAAAGATAATTAGCATGTTCTAAATAAATGCTTATTCATTACTCCTCTGAATACTTTCTTTTTTTAAATTTTTGATGGGTCATCCACTAATTTTCTTTCTGTCTCTCTCCACTTGTGTCAGGTGATGTCCCAATGAATAGGTGGCACACTAAGAATACTTCAAAAAGGGTTTATTTATAAACAGACTACTTGTAAAGGCATGGGTTTCAAGAAACCACATATTGGGTGCAGTCACCCAGGGTTTAATACAAAATTAACTGTTAGACCCTCTAGGTCTGAAGGGATAAGAAACTTATCAGAAGTCATGTAAGGTTGACAGCCTTGAGAGATGCAGTGACATTTGACTCAGGGGCATATAGCCACCTGGAAACAATTTTGGTGGGATGGAATGAAGGGGATGAACACCCTCATATCACAATCTTCCCTCCATCCAATCATCTTTTGGGGCTCACCACTGGCAGAAACTACCAGAAAAGGACAATGAGAGTCATTCATGTGGCCCAAGTAGTTCACCTTCCCATGGCAAGGAGAAGAGTGGAGAAAGGTAGAAGGGTATATGGGGAGGGGCACGAGTGGAGGATATATGGCATGACATGCTCCCTTAGCACTTTGAGAAGATAAAGATTTTGGATTGAGGCTGCAGGTAAGTGAACCACCTTAACTGCATTCTAGCCTCCTCTTGCCTAAGAATCAAGTCAATTGAACATATAAATAGTAATCAATTGACCTAAGTTCACTGTGTTTTAACAACTTGAGACTGAAAGTTTTGTTATCATCTATATGAAATAGATAGTATATAATTTATAATCCTTAAGTTATAAACAGTAATTACAAATTAACACCCAGGAATATGTAACACATCTTAAATAGACCATTATCCTTACAGTGAAGTTGCCCAGTGTACTGTCCCTAACAACTTACTCTAGAGAACGAATGCTGCTTAAGTTTGGTGTTTATCATTCCCTTGCTTTTCTCCAGATTTTTTTTTAACCCCAAATAACATTTAAATATTGCCAGTTTTTTAACTTTGTATAAATAGGGTCATACTGTATGTGCCCTTACATGACTTGTTTTTTCAAAAATCAACATTATATTTCTGAGACTCATCCACATTTTTGTACAAAGCTGTTCTTCATTTACTTTCATGATGAATCTCATGGTTAGTTCATCCTCCTTTGATGGACACATGTGTTGTTATAATTTGGTAGTACTGAAAATATACTCATTATGAATATTCTCTTTCATGTTTCCTGGTATACATGCACAAGAATTTCTCTAAGATATTATCCAGGACTGATTCAGAGGTTATGTATATTCTCAGCTTTAATAGATAATACCATAATGTTTCAGTTTAATTTTCCAAGAGCAGTGTTTAAAAGTTTCTATTGCTTCTCATCCTCATCAACTCTTAGCTATGTCATTCTTTGAATTTTTGTGATCTAGTGGATGTAAGAGAGTATTCCATTGTGGGTTCTTTTTTGTTGTTGTTGTTTTTGTTTGTTGTTTTTGTTTTTTGTTTCCAGATCAGTGACTGCTAATGAATTTCAGCAACTTTTCCCTCACATTTCCTCCTTGTGGAAAAAAAAAATTAAATGTTTTGTTTATTGGTGGAGAAATTTTTTTCATTTTCTTCTTCATTTGTAGGAATTGTTTCAGACATGAACATTTTGATGGTTGTGCTGAAAATACCTTCTCTTCAGTTATGTATTTTATATTTTCTTTAATGTCTCTTTTGAGAACCAGAAATTCTTAATTTTATTAAAGTAAACTTTAATTTTTTTTCCTTTATGGCATATACTTTTATTGAATAAATCCTTTTCTTTTTCAAAAACTTAAAATATTCTTTACTTTTTCAATAAATTTTGGTTTTTGCCTTTTATATTTAAGTTTTTAATCCACTATATATATCTTTTCCAAAATTATTTTTCTTGGCCATTCTTCAATATAAATTAAAAATTTTTGCTGAGATTATTATTGGAACTGCATTGAATCTTTAGACCAAATTAGAAGAATATTTTTAGTATATTTAGTCTGTTTATTCATATTTAGTCTGCTTATCCATTAACATTGTATACTTCTGTTTATACTTTGATATCTCTCAACAAAGAATTCTACTTTTCTCCATAAAATGTCTTAAATGCCATTAGATTTATTTTGTTATTTCCAGTTCTGCTCTTATAAAATTTTTCTAAAACCTGAATTTTACATTTTTTTTTAGCCACTTATCCTGGTGGATAGAAATGCAATTTTAACTTATTGATCTTTCATTAAGCAAGAGGGTCAGTCTCGTATTAATTCAGATTATTTATGGAGTAATTGCTTTAAAGGTAGACAAAGTATCTGTGAATAACAGTTCTGTTAATTCCATTTCAGTCCTTATATATTTGCTTTTCTTTGCCTGAAGATGCTGTCTAGGAGCTTCAGTATTGGATAAATGAGGCAATTATGGACACACTTATCTTGCTCTTGATGAGAAAGGGGATGCTTCTAACATTTTATCAGCGGGCAGAATTTGTATTATAAATAAACATAATATTTTGAAGCTAAAGTTTTATAACTCCCCTATATTATTTTTGTGTCAACTCAGGAATCACTTTTGTTGAAAAATTCTGACAGTTTAATTTGGCAGAAGTGAGACCTAAAATTAAGCTTATGAAGATCTAAAATTCAAACAGATTTAGAAGGAAATTGGAAAAACATAATATTTGAATATTTCCTCTTTTCTCTTTAACCCTCCTCCCTACCATGGACTTCATTCCTCCAAAGTCCAAACACACTTCACTCCATTATTGTTCCTCAACCTGAAATATAGAGCTGTCATTGTTGGAATTGTTTGAAATGCTGAAGATTAGGGAAGCAACAGGTTTGAGTATAAAACATTAGGAGTACATTTTTTTATGTGTTTAAGCAAAACTGATTAAGTATCCATCTAGTAATGTCTAATAGGCAGCCCATTGCAGTCTGGAGCTCAGAGGTGAGGTCCAGGCTGGTGACAGGAATCTGGGACATATCTATATGTATAGATGGCAGTTAAAGTCCTAAGACTGGATGGAATCACCAAGGGGTGAGTGAAGACAGTTGAAAGGATCAAGGGTTGAAGATTGGGAACTCATTTTAAAGCATGAGATATGAAGTAAAACCAATAAGACAACAAAGGAAGAACCATCGGTGAAGAAAGACAGCCAAGAATACCTGGAATTATTAATTGCAGTGCTGAAATGGTTTCAAGGAGGAGGGTGCAATCACGTGGGCAAATGATGCTCATAGTTCCAGTAAGAACAGAACTGTACACTGAGCCCTGGATTTTACAACAGAGGTCACTAGTAGCCTTCAAAGGTCTGGTGAGATGATTGATGATAGGTTCAGGTAAGAACAGGGAGGAGACAGGACATTATTCCAAACACAGCCATGTGGCCTCATGTTTTCACTTATCAATCGATATACTATAGCTTCCGTGTGCTCATTCTTTTTATTATTCAAGTTTTAATTAACAATCAGTGTTATATTAGCTTCATGTGTATTATATAATGATTCGACAATTCTACACATTACCCAGTGCTCATCAAGATAAGTATATTCTTTTTTTTTTTTTTTTTAAGTTTTATTTATTTGACAGATCACAAGTAGGCAGAGAGGCAGGCAGAGAGAGAGGAGGAGGCGGGCTCCCTGCTGAGCAGAGAGCCCAATGCGGGGCTCCATCCCAGGACCCTGAGATCATGACCTGAGCCGAAGGCAGCGGCTTAACCCACTGAGCCATCCAGGCACCCCAAGATAAGTATACTCTTACTCTCCTTCACCTATTTCACCCATCTTCCCACCCACCTTCCTTCTGGCAACCATCATTTTGTTCTCTGTATTTAAAGAGTCTATTCTTTTTGTTGTTGTTGTTAATTTGTTTTTGCTTATTCTTTTAGGTCATCAATTTTAATGGCTGAAATAGTACTCTAACATGTGATTGTGTCCCTGTGCATATGATTCAGTATGTTTGAATACATGGGTTTTTCCTTTTTGAATATACTAGAATATTTTAATACTTTTAAATTCTGACACTCTCTATATATTTCCTTAAGTTAAATTGCCATAGGCAGACTTGCTGGCTCAAAGGATACATGTAACATATGTCATATAATTATATGTAATGTTTTAGATCACAAATGGTTAATAGTGAAATTAAAACCATGTTTATTTACTATCAATCCAATAAATGCAAATTATACCCATTGAAGGGAAGTGTAATCAGAATTTTGAGAACTATTCTCAGACTGCTTACATAAGTGAAAGTAGTTTAGAGTCAAATCTGGTTAGTTTTTTTGTTTTGTTTCGTTTCGTTTTGTTTTGTTTTTTCCTTCACGCTTCCATTCAACATACTTTTGAGTGATTGCAATATGCCTGACCCTGGGGACTCATTGACTATGAGATAAACATAATCCTATTAAACTATTGCCTTATATCATCCTGCATTTTCTTAGCTAGTAAATAGTGCATAAAATAATTTTGCCTTTATCTCCTGTTTCACCAGTTGATAAGTAGGATTTATGTACTTTTTGCTGTTTAACTGATCTCTCGATGCTGGGTAAGGTCCATTTTCACCAGTTATTTTATAAATATGTTTTTATATCTTGACTGAGCTAGAAAATTTTGAGGTTAAGTAGTCTTATCCCTTCTATAACCTCTAATTATTACCCTGTCATTAATCACGGATATAGATTTTTATATTTTGAGGTTAGGACGGGAGGAATAAATGTCAGGGAATCACTGAAAGCTCCAGTACGGGGTGTTTGGGCTTTTTGTATTTTCTTGTTGTGGTGGTTGCTGTTGTTGTTACTTGCTAATTGGGGATTGGTAGGACAGCAGAGGTGATTTTTTTTTTTTTTTTTAAAGACATGGTTCAATAAAGGTAGCCCTTTTAGATGATGCTTGCAGTGTGCGGAGTCTACTCCCTTAAGACCAGAATCAGAGATTAATAAAACTTCCCAAGGTTCTTCAAGGCCAATGGGCTTCTATACCTGTTACTAAAAAAGCCTGGTGGGCTAAAGATGGGGGACTGCTTGGTGGTTGTAACAAAAACAAGATACAATTACACTGGTAAAGAGAAAAGAGCAAGAGAGAAAGAGTATGTACATTTGGAAAGGTACAAGAGATAGCAACTCTCTTATTCTGCTACTGAGAACATCAGTTGGTACCTCCCTGGAGAGTAATTTGGCAACAAGTTTTTAGAGTCTTAAAATGTTCCACTTCTAGTAATTTGCCCCGGGAAAGTATCTGGAGGTATTGTCAAACATTTATGCATTATGATATTTATTACAGTGTTATTTATGAAGAATAAGGAGTTGAAAACAATATAAATGTTCACCAATAGGCATTTGGTAAAATAAATTAAGGTATATCCATGTGATTTATTACTATGCAGCAGTTTATAATCATATTTTCAAAGACTATGTGATGGCATGGAGAAATATTCACAATATAATGCTAAATTAAAACTGTCAGATACAAACAGCATTAAATAGCCGCCACTTATTGAACATTAATTCTATACTAGGATATGTATGCAGGGTTTTATAAACACCTCATTTAATAATCCTCCAACAAATCTGCAAGATAGCTATTGCTATTCTCAATTTATATGTTGTGAATCTAAGGTTAAAGTTAAGCTGCATTTCAAGTCCAAATTGTCCTACTAAATGGAGCAGCTTCAAATATGAGAGATGCTAGAAGGGAAATGTTTCTTGAAATCAGAGAAATTTTATGTGCTTCAAATTCATGGGAGAGAAAAAGCAGGTTATGAAAAAGTTAGAATGTATGAAGGGTTATATCCTTTAATATATTTCCAATTAATCTGGAAAGTGATGAAGATGCCTTCAAAGTTTTCTGAGAGAGTGAAATTGTATCTGCCTTTTGTGTTAGAATGATAGGAGAAGAATTGTACCAATGATGGAATTTCTATAGGACACATGACAATTGTTTAAATACCAGCTGATGAAGATCTAGTCTGTAGGAAGTAATAGCAAAGATGGAGGGGCAGTTTAGAAATACTGTGTTAGGTAAGGACTAACTCGACTGTGAGCCACATGAGAAGTTCTAAGATACAGAAGGAGACAGGCATGCCTTTCTGTTTCCATTATTAGTCTCTATATACGTAGCAAAATCTAATGAGGTAAACTCTCTGGGCAAGTTCAAATATACAGACTGGGAGTTTGGTTTTGAAGAAGTTTTATGTGAGGAAGCATTTTAAGGAGGCAATCCAGAAGCAGAAGTTTTTGGAATTCAGGGGAGAAAACTACATTTTCCAAAACGATACTACAGGTATAGATTTTAGGGTTATTTGCATATTAAAGTTATTTGAAGCCATGGGAGTAAATAAGATTTCCAATAGAAAGGATATAGAATGGGGCTTCTCAGATGGGCATGGATGAATGTATCCAAATTGCCTTTAGAGAGTTTCTCAATTATATATTCAGTCATTGCCCACTCAAGAGATTCTATTACATCTTCCCCTTTTATAGTGGTGAGGAAGACTGGTTTGAAAAAGTAGGACTGAACCCCTGTTTATGTATTTTCAACTGCCAGACAGACTAATAGATGCTTAATACACATTTATTAAATAAGTGAACTGATGGATGCAATTAGAATTCTTGAAGCAAAACTCCCTGAATTAAGTGTTGATCATGTCCCTAATTGGTGATGAGATATATCAGAAAATATATTTCTTTTGTAAGAGCAGTAAGGCCAAAAAGAAATCACTTAGCATATCTGAACTTACATGTGGTTTGCATTTCCACATTGTATTTGTAATTAGATATTGAATCTTCTGATTCATTTTCTCTTAGGAATAGCTTCTAGGCAAACTCATAAGGGCCTGTTTCATCCCAATATGTTCCCAAGTAGAGTAAATTTTTCAAAGAAAACAGACACCAAATCATACTTTTATAACTCTGGGACAGTGTATTGAAAGAGAAGAACCATAAAAAGCACACAGAATGGATTGAATATACAAGTTTATGCCTGAGCTAAGAAGATGAAGGATAGGAGGTAAAAAAATAAAAAAAGGAAGATGGGTGAGCTATTAAGAAGAAAATGGTGGTGTAAGTTTGGAAATCACAAGTGGTAGACTACGTCATGATCCAGAACAACTTGAGTGCTCTTCAGAGAGGTGTCATTTGTGGGTAGGAAGAAATCAGATGATACCAATCATCTCTTCATATAGAAGATTTGATGATATGCCCCTTGCTTCACAAAGATGTTTACTTAAACTAGAAAGGGAAACTTTTGTGCATATACAGAGGGACCAGAAGAGAACAGAGAACATCAAATACATAGAAGCTGGTTATCCTCCACATCTTGTCCACTTCAGCTCATCTTGGTTGTGATGGGACAAGATGCTAAGAATCATGTATTTCCTATACTGTATGTATATTAGAGAGCTACAGTGAATCACAGGAGCTGTAATTTCCTTCCTTTAGGATTTCTGAACATACTTCTCAAGGAAGAAAAGGATTTGGACGGTAATTCAGTAAACTTTTGTGGTGGTGTACTGGACTATTTTAGAAAAAATAGCGTTTTTCCATGAAAAACATTTTAATCCATTTCAAATCAGCCAGACTTACAATGAATAAAAGTACAATGAAGTATAGTTTATACTTGAGTTAGTTATGTGGGCACGATGTTAATCCCACATAGGACACAATCCTCTCCTAAAGTTATGTTCTTGAGTAAGTTCATTTACTTCTAAGGATGTCATCATAACACTTGAAGCAACAGCTGAAGGAGGAGGATCTGGATTTCAGTGATAATAGAGATGGAGTAGAAGACGGAGATGAGTCACAGATAGGGGTAGAATTAACTAGACTCAGAGACATCCCTCCTTCATTTAGGTCTAGAAACCTACCCTTGCTACTCAGTCTGTATTCTCCTCTCCTGTGCCTATCAGAACCAGCATACCCTCAGGTCTGCTTCACAAAAGGTCCTGATGTGCTCAGGCATATCCCCAAGGCAGATGGCAGGTTTTCAGAATTGGTCCTCCAACCTGGACTCACTTTGAGGGCTAGACTCTAAAGCTGTATATGCATACCTGGAAGCCTGCCACCAAGAAGGATAGAGGGTAAACCTTTTTTAGGTTAGGTGGCAAAGAAATGTAAAAGCCATAGTTTATGTGGAATGAAGAAACCAGTGTTGGAAAAAATCTTGGAACAAGGACTTTCATTATTTTGCAAGTCTCCATATAGAATAGGCACATTTTTTTTCCTAGTAAGGGCAGGGCACATGAACTTGAGGAGATTGAAGTAGACCCTAGGGCATCTCTTTCTTGATATGCTTTTCTAACTAGTTCTTGGCATTTCTGTGAACCTCTTAAAAAAGTCTTTGCCTAGGGTAGGGGGAGCAGATATTCTCATATTTAGCTTACTGAGCCATAAGTTGGCATAAACTCTTTGAAAGGCTATATATATATACATATATATATATCAAGGGCTTTAAAACTATATATATTTTATATATATAATTATGTTATATATATATGTGTGTATATATATGTATACACACACACACACACATATATATACACACATATGTGATATATCTCCTTTGATCGAGAAAGACCTCTTCTAGACTGAATATAACAGGTAAGCTTCCTATCTGACACTAAGACTGTGGTCCAGAGGACTTAACTACCTGAACTGTACTTAAGGGAATTGTTGAGGAGAGCTCAACACCATTTGCCAGTACTTCCCTAGCTACCTCACTGAGGCTCAGCATTTTCTGGCTGAGACCCATGATCCAAATATCTCCTAGAAGACATAGGCCTTAAAGGTCACTGAATTTCTACCACTGGTGTTGCTTAGGTCTCTAATCTGGACTATAATCCTATTTGCCGACCTGTGGTTATATCAATGTTTTAACTATAGGAACACATTTATTTTTACTCTTAGAGGTACCATCTTCCTATTCCCACAGCTCACTGGATCACTAGAGTTTATCATCCTTAGATAGAAAGAAAATAAAAATTCCTACCTTCTAGGGCCTTTAAAAAGACAGCACCGAGTTCTGATGAGCTTTATCAGATCCTTTACCTCTCCCACAGGAAGCTCAGGGAACACATATTTATCAAAAAAAAAGTTACCATTGAGAAATAGCTTCATTGTTTACAATGAGACTTTCTCATTAATTTTGGCTTGAGAAATCAAACATCTGGTAAATCTAGAACCTATTTTTATCCAAGAAAGTAATGAGGAAATAAAATAGCTATTCAAATAAGCCTTGGTCAAAAGGAATATGCTGTTTTACCATGTGCCTCCAACCTGGAGGAAATTTCAGTTATGATCTAACTTTTGTTAAATGAAAACTTGTTGATTTCCATTAGAAGACATGGAGGCTAGAAGAACTCTCTAAAGGTATGTTACTAAATACTTTCTCTTTCACACCTTCCCTTGAGTATCCCCAAACTTGAAGCTTAGTGTAATATAGAACAGTCAGATTTGGGGAAAAAAAAAAAAAAAAAAAAAAAAAGCTGGGGTGGGGGAGGGCAAGTTCACTCTCAGAGGTGATTTTCAGAACTGGAAACAGTGACTTCAGTGTTACATGAATACAAATGCTCTGGGGACAGTTTCAGTAACTCATGGATTAGTGAAGAGAAGGATTAGGGCCCCAAAAGGGGGGGGGGCTGCTGCTGGAAGCTGAGGGTGCAGTTGACAGCCTAGGAGGCTCTAAACCCTAGAGTATATTCAGCTTGACTTTCTCGGCATTGGCGTAGAAACTGAGAGAGCCCCCAGAATAAGTGTCTGAATTGTATTCTTGAGCCTGAGGAAGCAGAGATGGGGAGCAACAAAGGGAGTGGGGTTCTGAGCTGGGCCAGGCTCAAGGCTTGAGGAGAACAATTTTGTTATTGTGGTTTTGTTTTTAACAAGTATGGGGTGTCGAGATAAACAAGGAAGTAGAGAATGGAAGATCTTATCTGAGAGCTAAATTCCTCTCAGAACCAAGATAATCTGAACCAAATGTCTGAATCAGAGAGGGAGAGAACTGGGCAAGAGGGATGGGTAGAGAGAATGAGAGCTAGAGAGAGAAAAGAGAGAGGAAGATAGTGAGCTATCAGTCTTCCAGGGGCTGCTATTAAGAAGGTAGGGTCCCTTTATAGGTGCTCGTGGACTTGCCCAAAAGTCAGATGGAGTTGCTACAGTGCAGAGATAAGGCACAGGACTCCAAGAAGAATACCCAGTAGGCAGCTTCACTCTAGGTAACAATACTGTAGAGTTAAGGTTCAAGAATGACAAACATACTATTAGATTCTTTTCATTAAATCCCTAAGAAGGAAAACAACTCCTTCAAACATACTCAAAAGTGAAATACTTTTACTCATATGGAGTCTGACTAGGAGACATATGTAATTTAATTTTAAGAAGTGTTTAGCAAATATATATATATATATATATATACATATACACACATATATATATACATATACCCCCCTCCCCCCAGGTGTGGTAGTACTAGAACAGTTTTGATGATCAAGAAGAAAGGAGAATTGAAACTTAGAAAAGATCTTCAGGGAATATAATTTCTGCATGGGAATATCCTCTCCACCCAACTTCCAACTTTTTAAGTATTGTTTGAATATCTTCTAACCTTACTTTTACTCCCGTTCTTAAAGTCAGTCTCCTACCCAAATTCTCTAAACCCTGCTGAACTTGTGAACTATCAATGCTTTCACCAGTCACTGGGCATACACCTTACCTGGAGAACTTGTTAAAAGGCAGGGTAGGATTCAGTAGATGTTGATCTGAAGACCAAACTTTGAGTAGCAAGGCATTAGGCCATTTATGCTATAGAAGTTAAGAATACACAACCTATTCAGCAACGTAAGACACTGTAAAGTAAACATCAGGCCTCCTGCTCCATTATTAATCTCGTTTGTATCTTATGTATGTCAAATTAAAAAAAAAAAAATCTGACCTAAAGAAATATGACGGTAGGGAAAACCTGAAAAAGATATAGGTGCTTTTATAAGGAGCAGGGTAACATTATCAGTTTTTCCTAATAGGAAAATTTTAGAAAAAACAGCATTTCTGTGGACTTGATTATTACAAACTCTGAAAAAGCTGTTCAAAAGAAATTCTATTGCTTGTTACCCCTAGAGGGGGGAGAAAAAAAAAGGCACTTTCCTTGCTTTCTACACCCTAACATTACCATGGTCCCGAAGCATCTGAAAGTCTCTTTGCATAAGGGAAAGATTTGGGTGTCCTAAGAGCCCAGCGTAGAGCACTTCCACATCCTTCCTCCAAGACTGTCAAAATCTTTTGCACACCTTAGCCGAATCATCCTTATTATAGCCCAGACAATAGGCATCTGAGTATCTCACAGGATTGCTTTTTCAGTGTATGAAGGGAACTTTAAATTGAGGCACAGCATGTCATGACTAGGGGGGTCAGATCAGGCTTTTTCACTGAACCCAATATCTAACACAGGAGTTAGAAAAGTAGTCTTCTATTCAACTTGCCCAAATGTTCTTTACTGGTTGACAGAGAAAGTAAAAATTCCTATGTGGTATTCACAAGCATGACTCATAGCCTTGAGGCATTGAAATGTACAAAGGAAGGGATGGGAGGGCTAGGACTTGTATCTCCAGCTCTCCCACAACTGGCCTTTGTTTTCCCTGCTCTGTGTACTCAGAGAACTTAATCCTAACTCTGTAAGTAGCCCTGAAAGGCACTTAAGAGTTGAGCTTTCCGGAATTGGATCTCCAATTCCAGGCAAATCTTTATTTGCTTCAATGTATCATATCCTTGAATTTGGCCAATATTCCCTGCAGGAAACAAAGAAAGGTTTTCTCTTGTTTAAGTAATAAAAGGGCACCATGTTGAACTGTGCAGAGGACAAGCGGTTTGTGTGTTATCTCAACATGTTTTGTCATCTCTGCTAACCTCGTATATGTTTTCTGTCAACAGAATATACATTTTAAGAGGTGAGAAAGTGGTGTTTGTAATTGCAGTTTGAATTCAGGATGAATTCAAATGTATTAATAAAGGAGATTGACAATCAGCAACATTAAGGACGTCTGAAGTAGCTGATCTCTGGTTCATGAATAATGAGTTATCTTGGTTTTAATAATTTACTTTTTAAAAATCTTTTCTATTTTTTTACCTGTGACGTTGCAAGTGCTTTCTACCTCACCTTAGATGATTACTGTTATATTCCTAGAGGGCAGATATAAGTTAATGAGCAACAAGGGAGGAGACAAGGAAGCAAGAACAAAACAGCATATTTCCTTCAGGACTATTAATGTCCCTTTGTGGAGGATGGTAACAGCTAATGTCTGGCAAGAGCAGTGAAGGAAGAAATTGCCGCAGGTTCAGGTGGGAGAGTGAGTCACCTTGAGGCTGGCACTGCTGATGAGGTTTGGAGAATAATCTTTCCATTAAGAGTGGGTCCTCCTTTGAGGATGGGGGCATTATTAATGTCCAGAACTTGAAGTGTTTGATTTACTTTCTGTGTACCACACAGGAACAAAGCATTATGGCCCTACACATCACAGATCCACAGAGGGTTTCGGCAAATGCATCTATTCTCAAAGACATTAGAAGATTTTAGGGTCTTGGGCATTTCTCTTGGTGGGTGGGCATACATCACAGCACAGCGATGCAAGTTATTTGAACGGATAAACAGGTACGTAGGTAAATACAGGTGGGCAGCTGGATAGGTCATCACTTAGGATTTTTAGCAGAAAAAAATGTCATTACATCTTTACTTGTCTGTGCTGTGACTTGGCAAAGTTCCTGTTTATGGGAAAATTGTTCAAATTTAGATATCAAAATAGTCACTTCTAACATACTCATATGAAACCACAGAAAGTATCTAGTAGATTTCATTAATAAAAGTGCAATTTTTCTAGGGCTGGATTTGGAATTGTGTGCCTTCCTTAAATGCCAAGTCATTGTAATGAGGTATTAGCTTGCTTTGGCTTAAATTTGTATATTTTATTCTTGCTCACTTTTAAATACCTTTTCTTAATCCCTTATTTTTGGCTCATTTGATATGATTATCATTCCAATTTCTTGCCTTCTGAATAATAGATTCTAAATCATTCTCATTTTGGTCTTTGATTCCTTATTAAAAATCCTGAAGCCTAACAGCTAATGACACTATTGATGCATGGCAATGCTGCATTTAATCAAGGATTTTTTTTCATTATTACACCCTATCTCTCTTACCACATCAATGATAATTTTTGTTTTTCCATTGCACTTCCATATGTTATTTAAGAAACTGGGAATTAGGGACACCTGGGTGGCTCAGTGGGCTGGGCTGCTGCCTTCAGCTTGGGTCATGATCCCAGGGTCCTGGGATGGAGTCCTGCATGGGCTCCTTGCTCGGCAGGGAGCCTGCTTCTCTCTCCACCTCTGCCTGCCTCTCTGCCTGCTTGTGCGCGCTCTCTCTCTCTTCCCTTCTCTCTGACAAATAAGTAAATATTAAAAAACAAAACAAAACAAAACAAAAACTGGGAATTGCCATTTCTAGATGGACAGCCCCCAAATGACCATATATCTAGTAGGTGTTTTCACTTCTGATATAATATCATATTTGGCACTTCTTTTTTGAAGCTGCTATGGGTACTTCTACATATAGCTTTTTTTATGTACCTCTATTTCAGTCTATAGGAAATTTGTTTTAAAAAAAAAGCTTCATGTGGAGGAAGCAAGTCATTTCAGACATAGGCTATCCAATGTTCTTGGAGATAATTTTGTGACTTTACTGAGCATAGTTTCCTAAAGAGCTATCACTTTTTTTTTTTTTTTTTTTTTTTTTTTTATGTGACACAGAGAGAGAGATCACAAGCAGACAGAGAGGCAGGCAGAGAGAGAGGAGAAAGCAGGCTCCCCGCTGAGCAGAGAGCCCGACTCGGGGCTTGATCCCAGGATCCTGGGATCATGACCCGAGCCGAAGGCAGAGGCTTAACCCACTGAGCCACCCAGGCGCCCCAAAGAGCTATCACTTAAAAGATGTCAGATTCCCCAGTGTCTAAGAGCTGCCATTTGATTTCAGACTTGTTAAATGGGTTTAAAATGAGTCTTGTTGTATCAGTGACCATAGTTTGATGATAATTTAAAAAAAAAAAAAATCTATGGTCACATGGCTAGCTTAGTTACACAAACAAAATTTGCAACTTTTTTGAAATTGACATTCTAAGTTTATTCCATAATGAATCATTCCCAAATGCCTTTTGGAGCATCAAAGTATTCATTAAATTTTGTCTATGCAAAATTCATGGCATGTGTTTAGCTGACTGAAAATACCCTGATCAGCTCTGAGGAAGTACTGAACCAAATTTATTAGTTCAACCTGGGTTCCCTTCTTCTGTTCCCACATTCCAGACATATAGCTGTATGCTAGGGTTGCCAGGAAGACCATATCATAACGTAAGAGAAAGAAATTCTACTACTTTGTGGGGGAAAAGAACATACTTTCTTCTTTTTGTCAAACAGGACTCACAGCACCTTATGAAGCAAATTAAAAACAAACACTACTTTACACGTGCAAATTATATCTATTAAGTAGTATAAAGTATGGGAGAGGCAAGAGATTATCTTTGGCTGACAGAGCTTTTCCTGAAACTTTACAGATTCATTTGTAGAGGAGTAAGAATGAAAATAAATATCCCCTTAGATAGAAATTCCTAGTTCAATGTGCCTCCTTTGTAATGACTAATAAAAACAAAAAAATGAAATTAGGTACATGGAAAAACAATTTTAAATTGGGTGGCTCCAAGAACAAGACCTGGTGATAGCCAAGTTGATGATACTATGTATCTGAAGAGTATATACAGTATGTAAGTAGATGGCTTCATACAGAATTTAAAGGGCTACAAGTGCCAATATGTATTTGATATACATAAAAACTATACAGGAAAGAACATCAGTGATTTGGGGCACTAGGGAAGAGTGCTATGCATGGTGGATTATTTGACTTTGTTTTTTGCCTGGAAAAAATATATATTAAATTTTTCTACCTCTCAGGGGCACCTGGGTGGCTCAGTCAGTTAAATGTCTGCCTTTGGAATCCTGGGATGGGGTCCCAAATTGGACCCTCTGTTCAGTGGGGAGTCTGTTTCTCCCTCTGCCCCTCCCTCCACTCATATGAATAAAATCTTTGGAAATAAGTATCTTACCCTCTATACTCCAATTTCATCTGTACCAATCAACCCACTGATTGCTAAATGACTGTCTGTGGTCTTCGGTTCTGGGTAAGACTACTCTGGTTTAGAGAGATGGGAAAAAAAACAACTTCTGATTAAAAATAAATATTATAAAGTTTAACCTCTTAAAGTGGTGTTTTCTATTTTCCATTGAACAACATGCTGGGCATTTTGCTATTTGTCCAAGTCACAACATAAAGCAACAACAAACATGGTGGGTATTTGGGATTTTCTGGTGGGAGAGAAAGTTAATTCTTTTTTTTCTGCTGTCCCTGCCAGCATTCCAAGTGGCAGTTCTTGATTTCTATTTTCAAGATGTATCCAGGATCCAGTTGCGTCTTCACCTCTCTACTGTCACCAGGTCTGAGCCACCCTCCTCCCACATGTGGGTTTCAGCTAGTTTTCTAACAGGCTTCCAGTCTTATTACCCACACACATTGCCCATGCCCCATGGAGCAGCAAAAGTGGAGTTTTTAGAAAGCAAAGTCAGACCCTGTTTACTCTCTTCTCAAAGTCCTGCAGTGGCTTCCTTCTCACTGACAGCCGACGTTTGAGTGCCTGCACTGGCCCAAAGGCCCCAGCCTCTACTTCTCTGGCCCATCTGCTTGTTGTAGCTCCGTGCTCATTCTACTCCAGCTATGCTGGCTTCCCTGCCTTTCCACAGACCACATAGACTCAAATCTCAGAACATTTGCAACATTCTAAGGAGAACAATCTTCACCCAGAAATCTACTCTTCCTTTATTGCTTAAACATCACTTCCTCAATGAGGCTTTTCATAATCAATCTCACTTAAAATGACCATCCCTCTAGTAAGTATTCTCCTTATTCTGTTCTAGGTTTTGGTTTTAAAAGTCACTTTAATCTTCTCGTACCCACTTAAGCCCCCATGTTGCATCACCACTTCCTCATATCAGGGAGATCATACGAGAAGAATAAATGAAAGAAGATGGGATTGGGAGGGAGACAAACCATAAGTGACTCTTAATCTCACAAAACAAACTGAGAGTTGCTGGGGGGAGGGGGTTTGGGAGAAGGGGGTGGGGTTATGGACATTGGGGAGGGTATGTGCTTTGGTGAGTGCTGTGAAGTGTGTAAACCTGGTGATTCACAGACCTGTACCCCTGGGGATAAAAATATATGTTTATAAAAAATAAAATATTATAAAAAAAAAGTCACTTTAATATATAGTAGTTTAAAATTACTTGCATTACCTATTTTCTCTCACTAGAAACTAAACCTCTGAAAGGCAGAGATTTGGTTCAAGTATGTTGTATAGCATGCTTGGCACATAGCAGGCATTCAATAAATAATTTGTGTTTAAGGAGTAAGCCAAATAAAAATTGAATTAAAATTGTGATAATAGTTGACAAACATTGCTCACTATTTGAAGAGCTTTATAAATGAATTTACATAAAATTACCTCATTTTATCCTTAAAATAACCCTATAAAATGGTATACCATTATTATCTCTATTTATTTTTTTTATTAATCTATTTTAAATGTGAAGCAACGGAGACCTAAAGGTTAACTTTCCCAATTCATATGCTTATAACGGGTGCAGTCTGGTTTCAAAGGCAGGTAGCTGGGCTTCCAAAGAGGCCCTCCACTGCACTGTGACATGCTGACACTTGCCACAGTCACGATGCTAGCAGTGAGAAAAGACACATAAGCAGGGGACCGGATCTGGTGATCTAGTTTGGGGCTTTCCAATGATATGACTTTGCTGTCTGGGAATAAGCAGACATCTTTCAAAGTCAGCTCCACCTTTTTGAGCTGAGATAATGGGAACTTTATAAGCTGAGGATTAGATGGCCGCATATTCCACCAATGCCACCAGGGGAGTGAGTTTCATATTGGTCACACTTCCTCCTTTCTGCATGGTGGTTGGGTCAGAGAGCACATGGTCTCATAGCATGGTTACTGATCTGTGTGGAGAATTTCCCACACTAACAACATAAATGAAATACAAGGTCACTCAGCTCTTCAAATTATAGGACACCACTTTGAGAAGGTAAAGTTGAGGGAAATCTAATACATTCTGTTAAGGGGACTGGATAAGTTGCTGTAATGGGGTTGTTCATGATTCCTTCTAACTGAGTGGGTTTCACTAGCAGGACTAGGGCAGTTAGGAAGACACTGATTTGTTCCTGGAGGTGGCATGTGCCTTGGAGAGAGCCTCACCTGCAACTTCTTTGACAATTAACAGCACGAGGCAGCGGGTAGACTACACATTTCTACTTCTGTACTCTCCTACAAATGGAGAAAGTAAATGGACCATGCATGCCAAGAGTGTCACACGGCCATGGCACGTGGCTTTTTTCCCAGTACCCCCTCTGCTTTTACCGCTCTACATTTTCATGGAACCCTCATAATCATCGCTTATTCTAAATGTTCTCTTACAGGCATAAGGACTCAGACAGTGGTTTCCAAGAACTTCATTACAGCCCACACTCCCAAACATCCCATGTCCAAATATTATGATTTATTTAATACCGATATGGCTACAAACCACTGGCAGAAAAGTTTATTCTTTATTTTGTCACTATAGGGTGGTTGAAAAGGATGCCAGAAGTGTACTTTATCAACCAAATTAAACTTCAAATATAGGGACTAAAATTGATGGGTATCTGTTGCAGCCAATGTCTTCTTATGAAGCTCTTGGTGGGAACACTTATGTAATTCTTAGATTTCTAAAATGAATTTTGAAAGATATTACATGCACTAATTAGTATTAGAGATTTAGGTTACAAGTTGGTTATTATTAGGCTGCTAAGATAAGAAGTTTAAACTCAATTTGCCCTCCAGACTTTATTTCTCTTTGCCAACCTAATGAAACCTCTAGCAAAACAAGCCCAGTACTGCCTCCTAAAATAGGACATGAACTTTTTAGACTTGCATGTTTTGTACCTAGAAGGTTGCTTTTCCCATCTCACACTCAAAATTCCATCTTTTAAGACTTGTTCTGATCGACTCAATAGGAAGGGAGTGTCCTATAGAAAACCTGTGACTATTTTCTATGCTAAATGTGACACTTACTCCTTCATTTCTTCAGGCAAGAAATACTTTTATGCTACCTTTTCAATACTGGGATTGGTTTGGGGACATAGCAGTGAAGAAGATGTAGTCTTGCACTTAGGAAATTTGTGATTAAATAATCAGATATGTAGGAAGAGAAACTGTAGTATTGTGTTGGAAAACTCCAGGGTGGCATAAGAATAATGTTAAAAATAATAATTTAGAGGGGAAGGTCAGAGAAGACTCTTCTGAGGAAGTAACATTTTAGCTGTTTTCTGATGGATGAATAAAAGTCATTTGGGCCAGGAGTAGAGGGAAGAATTTAAGACAGAAAGAATTACATATGCAAAGTCTGTGGTAGAAAAGGTCTTGGTGCCTTCTAGGAACTGAAAAAAGTCTATGTATCTTATATTTTACATATGCGCTTTTCTTATCAGTCTCAGATGGAAGGTAACTTTATCTCTTTGTATATATAGAATTTGTATATATATCTCTTTGTATATATATATCTCTTTGTATATATATATTAGTGTACTGTTAGTATACTGTTGGTATAGTATACTGTTTTATCTGATTAGTATACTGTTTTATACAGAGTACATTCTCAAAAATGTGCTAGAGGAGCTCGCCTTCCAGTAACTGCAAGTAACTTATTTTGAACTTATCCTTCTACATAAATAATTATATAAAATTGGCCAAAAATGTGAAACAATGACGTTTAGGCACTAGAAACAAATAGCAGTCCTATCATCCTTGAGAAAGGGGAAAACCTACAAGGTAGGCTTCTTATTATCTCCAGATTTTTGTCTGGGACACTTTCCACAGTTTTGTAGTACAGAGAGGGGACCAGGAGAGAGCACTCTCACTGGGCTAAGGAGGCCCAAAGTAGAGTTTGAAGCTACTACATCACCTGGAACTGGAGAGATGGGGTATGGAAAAGGAAGTAGCTATATAAGGAAGTCACCCCAGTGGTCACCAAGACCTCATTCCTTGGCTAAGAGTGAAGATGCTCATGCTTGGGAGAGTTGAGTCTGCAAAACCTAGCTTAAAATGACTTCCAGGAGGCCAAGAGTAGCACAGAGATGCTAGAGGTTGGGCAGGGCTAAAAGTGGTCAGAATCTGGGCCACCTGGACTGCAGTGGCCTGAGTAATTTTGGCACCCAATTAAGATCTTAGAAAGATGATGGCTTATAAGAAAGAAAATCTCCTAGACCCAATAAGAAAAACCTGAAGTGAACATATTGTACAAAACGAAGCCTAAAATGGATTAAGACAATCTACCAATTAACTGAGAAAACGAAACTAAAAACAAAACAAAAAAGATGAAGACAATGAACATGAAATTACCATAGCAAACAGGCACAATAAAAAGTAATTAGAAGAAAAGGCAAGAAAGGGTTGCCCATAATCAAGGGAAAAAAAATCACCTAATGGAAATAGAACCCTCCCCAAAATCAGACTTAAAAGCAGATATGATTTTTAAAACAGCTCTTATAAATTTTCATAGGTTTAAAGGCAAAGATGGATATGTTTCAGTGAAAGAAACTGTGAGAATAAGCAAATTGAAATTCTAGAACAAGAACAAAAAATCTTTTTGATGGGTTAACCAACAGATCAGATCAGATGTAGAAGGTCAATAACATTATCTAAATTAAAGAAGGGAGAGAAAAATATTCAAAAAATCTCAAGAATGCCTCAGTGACCCATGAGGCAATATTGAGTAGCCAAACATAAATATAGAGAGTAACAGGAAAAAAATATCAAGAACGTATCAGAAAGAAAAAAAAAAAGAAAGTACTGAGGAAATAGCAACTAAAAATTTCCCAAATTTGGTGAAAACCAGTACCATACAGATCCAAGAAATCAATAAACCCTAAGTAGAAGTCTTAAAAAAAAAAAAAACCATAAATACATCATACTGTTAAAAAGAAAAATGTGTAACTCTGTACCAATAAATTTCACAAGTGAGATAAAATGGACAAAATGCTAGGAAAGCAAAACTCTCCAAAACTTACAAAATAAAAATAGAAAATCTGAATAGTACTCTGTTTATTAAAAGAAAGCTAACTTTTAAGTAAGAACGTTCTCTACAAAAAACATCAGGTCTAGATAAATTCAGTAGTGAATTCTATCAGATATTTAATGATGATTATCAGTTTTATAAAAACTATTTTAGAAAAAAAGAGGTGGCAATAATTTCTATGTCCTTTTAAGAGGTCCGGCATAATGACAGTATAAACAAGGGTGTTAAATAAAATTACACGTCAATATTTCTTATGAAATTACTTGTAAAAATTGTTAGCCAAGTATTAGCAAATAGGATCCAGTATTCTGTAAAAAGGGAACCTATTATAAGAGAACTTTGTTCCAGGATTTAAGATTGTGAAAATTTTTAAAAATCATAGTAAGAGAAGAAAAAAAAATCATAATTATCCTAACTGAAGCAAAATAAAAAGCATTTGATGACATTTAACATTCATTCCTGACAAATTCTCAAACTAAGCATAGAAAAACCCTTCAATTATATGTGACATCTGTGAAAAATCCTGCAGTTAACATTATAGTTAAAAATGATATATATATGTAACACATTTTCTCCAACATCAAAAACAAGAGGAGGGTGTTCACTCCTACCACTTCTCTCAAACACTGTACTGAGGCTCTACCTAGTGCCTAGTCAGGATAAAAGAAATGGTGTAATGATTGGAAAAGAGATTTGTCTTTATTCATAAAAGACATGATTTCATGATTGTGTATGTAGATAATCCTATGACTAATGGACAACAAATACCCTGGCATAAAAATTCAGGATACAAAAAAAAAAAAAAAAATCAATTGAATTTAGTATGTTAGCAATAATTAGAAAACAGTAAGCCACATCATTTAATAGCACCAAAGAAAACAATTTTAATGAAATACATATTTAAGTCCTCTACACTGAGAACAAAAATTACAAATCTTGTTAAGATTTAAAGATGACCTAAAACACCATATTCATGAATTAGAAATTCAATATTTTTAAATTCTCATTCTTTCTAAATCAATTGCAATCGAAAATCATAGCATAGACATTGACAAAGTTACTCTAAAACCTGTAAAAAAAAGATCTAGAATAGACAAAATAATCCTCAAGAAAGGAAGAGATCTGGAGGCATTACGCTATTTTTAGGAATCACTTTTAGGTGACAGTAGTTGAGGCACTGGTATAACAACATAAACAGATAAATGGAAACAAAAAGAACGTGCAGAAATACCTATTTACCTGTGAGGTTGTATGATGCCAATGCAACTTAAAGGGGAAAAGAAAGTCTTTTCAACAAATAGTGTGGCAACAAGTAGATTAAGTAAGCAAAATAGTAAAACGATCGACACCTCACATCACGTACAAAAATTCAAAGCTGAAACTGTAAAAACTTTGTCTAGCATAAGAGATAGAAGAATTATTAACATCATGACCTTGAGTTAAGCACATTTTTTTTTTAGCCAAAAGACAAAAAAGCTGTAAATATGAAACTAGAGATAAATTCAACTTGATTAAATTTTAAAATGTCTGCTTATCAACAGATGTCATAAAGAAAAAGGAAAGACAAGACACCGATGGGAGGAATGTAGTCACAGCTCCTATGTTTGACAAATAATTTATATTCAGAATATATTAAACACTTACAATTAAGAAATAAAAAGGCAAACAACACAATTAAAGATGAACAAAGGTCTTTAAGAGACATTTCCCAGAAGGAAAAATACAGACAGACAATAGGTGTATGAAAATGTACGTAAGATCATTAGTCAAATTAATATTACAATGTGATAATATTTAACTTTCATCAAAACTGCTCAAAACTGACAGACAGACAATACTGATTGTTGGCAAGTTTGTGGAGCAACTAAATTCTGAGGTACTGTTGATGGAGTAAATGTAAATTGGTGTGGTTTAGAAATACCTAGTAACTCCTTAGAAAGTTAACTATATGCCTACCATATGACTTGGCATTTCCACTCATTGATATTGTATAAAACATCAATATTGCTGTTCTAACAAATTATCACAAACGTAGTAGTTTAAATCAAAACAAAGTTAACTCACCGCTCTGGAATTCAGAAGTCCAAAATGGGTCTCACCGGGCCAACATCAAGGTGATGACAGGGTTCCGTTGCTTTTTGGAAGCTCCAGGAGAAAATTTGCTTTTATGCCTTTTCCAGCTTCTAGAGGAGGCCTATGTCCCCTGGCTTGTGGTCTTCTTTCAGCTTCAAAGCCAGCATGGCCAGACAAGTCTCTCTCTCTTTCTCTCACCACACAGCTTGGACACTGACTCTCCCGCCTCCCTCTTCCATATTTAAGGACGCTTGTGATTACATTAGGCCCACCTGGATATCCAAGACGTCTCCCTATTTTAAGGTCAGCTCATTAGCAACATTAATTTCATCTGCTACCTGGATTCTCTGTTGCCATGGAGCTAACTTCTTCACAGGTTCTGGGGATTAGATGTGGCTATCTTTGAGAGGCTATAATTCTGTCCACCCTGGGTATTTACCTGAAAGAAATGAAAACATATGACTCATGTGCATAGATTGTTTAAACAACTTGATTCAGGATAGTCCCAAACCAGAAACAACTCTAATGTATATCGTTAAATGGGAAATGGATAAAGAAATTCTGGTAAATTACTAGAATGAAAAACTCACAAATTTTGAAAAGGACAATTTAATTGATACATCAAACAGTTCTTAAAACATTACATTGGCAAAAGAAGCAAGACGTAAGAGAGTAAATACTATATGATTTAATTTTTATGGTATTTAGGAACAGCAAAACCATATTATAATGATAGTAGTAGTAAGAACATGGGTTTCTTGAAGGGGCCAAGGTTGACTGTAAGGGGGCACAAAGGACATTGCTGAGATAGGGGATGGAAATTAATTAATTAATTTTTCCAGTAGAATTAATGTACAGTATTATATTAGTTTCAGATGTATAACATATTGATTCAACAAGTCTAACACTATTCAGTGCCCATCACAGTGAGCAATCTGTGTCCTCTTAGTCCTCTTCACCTATTTCCTACATCCCCCTACCCCCTGCCCCCGGTGATCACCAGATTGCCGAGACAACATGAAAGATGCTCAGCATCACTCATCATCAGGGAAATGCAAATCAAAACTACAATGAGATACCACCTCACACCTGTCAGAATGGCTAAACTAAAAACACAAGAAACAACAAATTTTGGCAAGGATGTGAACAAAAAAGAACCCTCCTATACAGTTGGTGGGAATGTAAATTGGTACAGCCATTGTGGGAAACAGTATGAAGGTTCTTGAAATATTAAAAATGGAAATATCGGAGCCTGCGTGACTTGGTCTATTAAGCACTGACTCTTGATTTTGGCTAAGGTTACAATCTCAGCATTGAGACTGAGCCCTGTGCAGGGCTCCCAGCTCAGCAGGGAGTCTGAGATTCTCTCTCTCTCCCTCTGTGTCCCTCCCACCCCCCCCTGCCAACAAATAAATCTTTTTAAAAAATAAAAATAGAAATGCCATATGATCCAATAATTCTACTACTGAGTATTTACCCAAAGTTAATGAAAATACTAATTTGAAAAGGTATATGCATCCCTATGTTTATTGCAATATTACTTACGATAGCCAAGATATGGAAGCAGCCTATGTCCATCCTTAGAATTGATAAGGAAATACAATGAGATTGTATTATATATTAGTACTCATAACATCTGTGTATTTCACGGTGTGTAAATATTACTTGAGAAAACTAATGTATCAGAGTAACAATTTACCTACATTTCTGTAATTAGATAAACAAAAACAAAGAAAGAAAGAAATAGGAGTGGCCAAAATACCACTGTTGCTTGTTGCTGTAAATTACAAATTCAATTTTTTAAAGTGTAACCTTCAAGTTCAAGTTTAATGTCTATGTAAACATTTGCAACAAATTTGAATGTAAATATTTTACTTTTTTTTTTAACCTTACTGGAGATACTTTAGAGCTTTTCAAAAAGGTAAATCAGGTTTTTTTGGGCGGGGGGGCCTTATTGCTGTTTAATTGACAAAGCTGTTCTATATTTAAGTGCACAACATGGTAATTTCATAAACTTATACATTATGAGAGAATTCCTACCATCAAATTAGATATAAGTTTTGAAAGATCAGGGGTAAAAATACTTTGTGAAATATCCTCCTGCGCCAGAATGGTATTATACTTGTATGTATAGAATGAAGTCATGGGGCACCTGAGTGGCTCAGTGGATTAAGCCTCTGCCTTCGGCTCAGGTCATGATCCCAAGATCCTGGGATGGAGCCCCACATCGGGCTCTCTGCTCAGCAACAAGCCTGCTTTCCCCCCCCTCTCTCTGCCTGCCTCTCTGCGTACTTTGATCTCTCTGTCAAATAAATTAAAAAAAAAAAAAAAAAAAAGAATGAAGTCAGAGGCCTTAATGGTGGTTACCCAAACAGACTATCAGAGTTTTCCAACGACTCTTGTGCTGGCAAAACTGATACCACTTTGCAATTAGTGTCCCAGGGATTAGGAAGGTTTATTGGCTCTCTAATGGAGATCTCTTCCCCCAGGATTCAGGCTTGGGTCCCTGCGGCTGGGACAGAAGATAACCTGAATGGCAGGTGTAGTGTTCAGGTTAGGACACCCTCCTCAGCCTCTAGATCTTTGACTTTAGAAAGAAACAAAACCCAAAAACCAATGTGCCTGCCTGCTGCCTGCTCTCTGCCTTTTTTTTTTTTTTTTTTTTTTTTTTTTTTTTTTTTTTTACCCCCAAGAGTCTCCTCAGCGGTTTGTGCAAAAAGACTAGCTGACCCAGCCCTCTGTCTCTGGATATTCTGCTTGTTACACGTTAACTTCCCAAAGTGGAACCACTACTATACATAAAAGGTACATGAAAGGATGCTGGGGCATCAAAAAAGCCAGCTATAATAAGACTAATCGGTAGTCTCCTACAAAGTGCGATTAATAAAAACACGTTATTTGGTATAATATGTCAACAGAGCTTGATAGTGATTTGCTCTCCAGTTCCAATTCTTTGGCCAGGGTGCTGATGCGAAGAAGATGGCAGAAATGATCCAGAGGTGGGGCATTCCTGGGATAACCTGCCTTAGCCAGTATACTGAGGAGAGCATGATAAGGCAGTGCCAGTGAGTGAGCATGGAAACACCCCAAGGTAAAATCACGGAAGAAATAGATTGCTTGGGTGAAGTGAGAAGTGTTGAGAAAATAAAACTTTCACAGAATTCAGAGCAAGTATCACACATCCAAGAGAGTGAGTCACAACAGGCAAAAATTATATGAAAGGTCTCAGGCATATATCAACGAGTGGGCTGTTGAGGCGAGATCCAAACTGTGTGGCTTTAGAGTGGAAACACAGAGCCATTTACACTACTGAAGAATCAACATAAGCAATATTCAAATACCTGAGAATTGTAAGAGAGATCAGATGTGGAGGAAAAATCATGGTGACATTGGCCCCTAACAATGTACTGATGTGGGTGCTCCAAGTTAGAAGAGACAGTGGAACGGGAGTGTTGGAAAAGAGGGATGGTTTATGCCTTTCTTGGGAATTTGCTTCACTTCTCCATCAGTCGCCGATATGACCATCTTTTAAAAGTTAGTTCAAGTTACTTCTCTATGAGAAGTCTTATATGGATGGGACTCTACCTACTTTATTAACTTGTCTTTTTGTTCACCCATATTCCACGCTTTTACTGAGTGTATATCATGTGGCAGGCAGTGATATCCAAACTCCTCCTAAATCAGGAGAAGGGACACTTCTGAACTTGACCTAGGTACCTAGAGGTCTGTGCAATTAAGGAGGGGGGCAGCACTGACCTGCACATGCAAAGCATGGAAATGAGAAGTCATCATGGAGCAGAAGGTAAATAGTGCACCATGTGCACAGCCATGTGAGCCACCCATGGGTAAAGTACTTACAGTGCAGATCAAATTCAGGTACAAGGTTATCAGACCATTACAGAAAGGTTCAGAACAAGTGAGTAGGAGTCAAAACTAGGAGAGAATCACTACACATTTGCCCACAACCTATACAAGCCAGGTATTTTGTGACTCATAAACTTTCCCACAATTATATATACAGTCATTAACCTCCTTAAATGTTTTTGAAGTGATTCCATCAGTCTTGAACAGCAGCATCTGGCAAGACTGCAATGGAGACAGTGCTGGAGGGGGAAGTGGGATGCCACTCTGGTGGGGTTTACTCAGTGGAGACAAGGTGGCTAATGGAGGCAGATAAAAGACTGTCAACCGCATCCCCAAGGCATGAGAGGGACAGAATTCCCTTCCTGCTCCCATGGTTTACCAAGTTCACTGTCTCTCAAGAAATTGGGAAGAGGCCCTGCTTAAGCCATTTTACCTAAGGGATGGGTTGGAGAGGAAGACAGAGAAGGAGATATAAAGATAGAAACTCCAGAAGGAGATTCAGAGTCCGAGAAAGAGGGAGGGAGATAGAGAAAGCACAGGCCAGAACTACTTTCGACTTAAGTGATTTGAGTGCAGTGACCACACCGTGGTATAGGGTAGGAGGGGTGGCTAGCTCTCCTTTCCGTTTCCATCAGTTGCTCCCCTTTCTCCCCCATACTTTGATTTGAACAAAGGATTTCCCAATCTTAAATAAAATGCTATACAGTTATAGCATTAAGACAATATTCATAGTTCCTGCTTTTAACCAGATTGTCCCTTCAAACCTTGAGCTGGAAAAAGCATCTCTCCCACCCTCATAATTAAAATAATAATAATAATACCTGGGTGGTTCAGTGGGTTAAAGCCTCTGCCTTCGGCTCGGGTTATGATCCCAGGGTCCTGGGATTGAGCCCCACATCTGGATCTCTGCTCAGCAGGGAACCTGCTTCCTCTTCTCTCTCTGCATGCCTCTCTGCCTACCTGTGATCTCTGTCAAATAAATAAATAAAATCTTTAAAAAAGGGGGGGCACCTGGGTGGCTCAGTGGGTTAAATAATAATAATAATAATAATAAAATTGAAAAGCTGGACAAATGTAAATTTATGTTTTTTTTCTCTAATCCATTGGAAAAAGGGACACATGGTCATCAATGGTTCCCAAATCCAAGGAGACACAGGCACCATAGGGATGGATGAGATGTAAACATTTGCTTACCTGGAGCAGATGCCATTGGACATGAGCAAGAAGAGTTCAGTTAGAACAGATCACAGCTTGGTGAAGGGCAAATGTGAGTTGGCGAGAGAATGTGAAGTCCCTGTAAGACACAGAAGTTGAAGTTCCCTCTACACCTTCTTATAAGCTCTTTCTCAAACCTTATCACACTTCCACATGGGGAAAAAAACATAGGAAAGAGCCCTAAGAAAGCCTTTGCTGTGGTGGAGACCTGAGGAGAACAGCAGCTTATGCAGAAGGGGTAGAAGACTCTAAGTAGACTAGTTTCCTTATTTTCTTTGAATGAGAACTTTCGTTTATTGCAGGAAGGTCAACAAACATTTTACCCTTAGGGCGAAGGTGAAACTTCACTGACTCTGTAGGAGGCAACAAGAAAAAAAGTAATCTCTACAGCTTGGGAGGGACAGGTAGGCCAGGGTAGGCCTAGATCTAAGCGGGAAGAACGGGGTATGCTGCCCCTGCCCCCCGTCAAGATCCAGGGACAGGTGCCTGCCTCAGAATGAGGATTCATCAAAATACACTCTCCTCAACTTCTCTGTCTCTCACTGGCTTCCCCCAACCTAAAATAAACTTCCTGTAACCAGTAGCAGCTAAATCCTGCGGAGAGATCTCCAAGAAACCCTCTGTAGGGACTAATTCAAAGAGAAGACCTAAAGCTGAGGGTAAAGCAGGTACTGCTCTGTCAAACAAGCTTCCCGGCCCCCAGACAGGGTCACTACAGGCATCTGAAGCTTGAGGTACTCTGAGGGCTATCAGACTTAAACTCAGACAAATCCCTAAATATAATATACTCAGATGCCCACATCAAAGTCCTATCAGAAAAAGAGGTGTTCTTGTTTACAGGCATAAAAACTACCTCATTCTCCAGTGTCACACAAGATGTGTGACTCTTAACAAAATATGACAGAAAAATAAACAGGAAATCAGTGAAGATATAAATCTGAAGAACATTATCTAACAACCAAATCTAATTCACATGTATAGAATACTTGGTGAAATAGCAACAGAACACATTTTCCTTCCTGGGGCATTTGGAACATTCTCTGAGAAAGCCCACTTCTGGGCCATAAAACAAACTTCAACAAATTTAAAATCATAGAAAAAAAATACAGAGCCTACACTTGGATTATTACAATTAAACTAGAAACATAAATAACAGAAAAATATATAGAAAATCCCTACATGTTTAGGAGACAAATAGCATACTTCCAATGTCCCGTGGGTCAATGATAAAGTTTCAGTGGAAATTTTAAAAATACTTGAACTGAATGAAAAGAAAAAAATACCACATTTCAAAATTTAAGGGCTGTGACTGAGGCAATGCTTAGAGAGAGACCGATAGCATTAGATTATTTGTCACCCAACTTTATCTTTATTGGGATATAAGTGACAAGTAACACTGTGTAAGTTTAAAGTGTACAACGTGATGATGTGATATATATACATTGTAAAATAATCACTACAGTAACTGGTGAAAATGGACACCCTTCTCTCAGTTCCCATCTTAGAGGAAAAGCTTTCAGCGTTTCACCATTGAGTGTGATGTTAGCTGTGGGCTTGCTGTATATGGCCTTTATGATGTTGAGGTACATTCTATACCCAATTTGTTGAGACCAGTTTTTATCATGGAAGGATATTAAACCTTGCTAAATGCATTTTTCTTGCATCTACTGAGATAATTATGGGATTTTCGTCTTCTAGTCCAGTAACGTGATGTATCATATTTATCAATTTGTGAAAGTTGAACTATCCTTGCGTCCCAGGGATGACTCCCTCTCAGTCATGGATTAGACCCCTTTAGTCAACTGTTGAATTTGGTTTGTTAGTATTTTGTTGAGAATTTTTGCCTCTATATTCATCAGGGATGCTGGTTTATAGTTTTCTTTTCCTTTAGTGTCCTTATCTGGCTTTAAATCAGAGTAAAGGCCAGCCTGGTAAAGTAGGTTTAACTCTTTAACTCTTTAATTTTTTGGAAGAGTTTGAGGAGGATTGGTGTTAATTCTTCTTTAAATATTTGGTAGAATTGACCTGTGAAACCACGTGGTCTTGGCTTTTCTTTGTTGGGAAGTTTTTGATTACTTATTCGATCTTTTTTGTTATTTGTTTATTCAGATTTTTAAATTTTTTCATGATTTACTTTTGGTAGATTCTATGTTTCTAGGACTTTATCTATTTCTTCTAAATTGTCCAATTTGTTGGCATATGATTATTCATACTTTTCTGTTATAAGCCTTAGTATTTCTGTAGTGACTATTGTCATTTATAATTTTATTTGATTTCTCTTTTTTGATTGCTCTAGCTGAAGGATTTTCAAATTTATTTATCTCTTCAAAGAAAGAACCCTTAGTTTTGTTAATCCTTTCTATTGTTTTCTTCTTCTCTATTTCATTTATTTCTGCTCTAATCTTTATTGCCATCCTGCTGCAAATTTTAGGCTTAGTTTGTGTTTTTAGTAGTTCCTTGAGGTATAAAGTTAAGTTGGAACCTGGGTGGCTCAGTTGGTTGAACATCCGACTTTTGGTTTTGGCTCAGGTTATGATCTCAGGGTCATGACACTGAGCCCCACATTCAGCACAGTCTAATTGTCCCTCTCCCTGCCTCTCTGCCCCTCCCCCTGCTCTCTCTCTCTCAAATAAATAAATAAATAAATAAAATCTTTTAAGAAGGTTGAGGTCTTTCTAATTCCTTAATATATGCATTTACAATTTATTTATTTACTGAATAGTTTAGCTAGTAGCATCCGTGGACAAGCCAGGCTTGTTATTGGGATGTTTAGTTAGATAAAACCATGGCCCATGCTCTGAAGTTGACGGGTCGGGAGGTGGGGGTTGCCACTGGCTGGGCTCTTTGATTGAGTAGGCCTGCTGGCTGGGATCTTCATTCACATGGGGCTACTGGATATGTCCTATAATCAGGAAGGTCTACTAGCTAGGTTCCATAATCACCTTTGGTCAGAGAGGGCTGCAGGCTGTGTTACTTGGCAAGGCAGTGGCACTAACTAAATTCTGTGATTGGGTAGTGCTCTGGGCCATGCCCCCACAATTGCTACTGGTTGAGTGAGGTCTCACACTGTTCTTTCAGATGGGATGGTGCTGCCTAGTTGGATGAGGCTGGAGACTATGCTTCATGGATAGACTGGGTTGCTGTCTAGGCTCCTTGGTCAGATAGGACTACTGCTATGCTCTGCAGCTGAATGTGGTTACTAGCTGGTCTCTGATGAAAAGTGATATTGTAGGGTAGCCTCCACAGCTGGTGGTACCATAGGCTGGGCTCCAAGGCTATTCAGGCTTTCTATTCAGACTCCCTGGTTATATGGGGCCAGAGGCGAGGTTGGACTGTTAGCAGGGCTACTGGCTTGCTTTTCTGCCCAGCCAAACCACCAGATATGCCTGGGCATATCTAGTGCATAGATGGGCATAGATGCTGCTGGGCATCTATAGCGATGCTTACTGGTGGGGCAGGACTGGAAGCTATGCTTAGCCTTGGAAGAGACTACAAATTTACTTCTCTGATCATGTGCAGCCCTAGAATGGGTCCCATGGTCAGTCTAGTCCATTGACTGGGAATCTAAATCAACACAGGCCAACTGATTCCCAGGCCAGATGGAGTCACTGATTTAGCTTTACCAATGGGTAAAGCTGTTGGCTGGGATCTGCTTAGACACTACCACAAGTAGGAATGTGGTGAGCCTAGATCTGAGTGCTGGCTGCTATAAGCCCTGTCACCCTTTTCTGTCTCCATCTGACCCCCAGCAAACAAGCTCTGCAGGTTCCCCCCAGTGATCCCCATGAGGTGGGATCCAAGCAAACCTCCTGGGAAGCATCCTGCCACACTGGGAGTTCTGAACGTCCATCCTGGGCTTTTTTTTCCCACTGGAGAAACCAAAGGCCTGGGGGTGGGAGGCACTCTTGGTGTAGTAGTGGACTGGCATGAAGGTGGAGCAATGCAGTCAGAGTTCAGCCCTTTATCTCACCATTCTGAGGCAGGACTTCTCAGTCTCTTCTGTCTAGGGAGATGCTTTAGCCTTATTCCCAAGTTCTGGGATTTTCACAATGGTGTCTTATCTATGGCTAGCTAGAAAACCAGAAACTAGAAAAAGAAAAGCAAACTAAATCCAAAGGAGAAAAGAAGAAAATAACAAATACAAGAGCAAAACTTTATTTACTAAAGAAAAACCTCATTATCATGTCTGTAGACAAAGAAAAAGCATTTGATAAGATTCAAGATCAATTCGTGCTGAAAACTAGGAATAGAAGAGAATTTTCCTAATATAATAAAGCATACTTACAAGATATCTATAGATAACATCAGAAAGACTGAATGCATTAACCTTAAGATCAGAAACAGGATAGAATACACTCTCTCAACACTCTAATGCAACATTCTACTGGAAGTTCTGGCCAGTGTGGTAACACAGTAAGAAGGAATAAAAGGCAGAAAGATTGGAAAAGATAAAATAAAATTGTGTCTATTCACAGATAACATTAATCAATACAAAGTCCAAAAGAATTTATAAAAATGTCCTTAAACAAGTGAATTAATAAGATTGCAGGATACAAGTCCAATATACAGAAATCAATTTCACTTCTATATATTAGCAATAGAGGACTAGAATTTGAAGTTTAAAAAAATTATTTAAATAACAACCCCCCAAGTGTTAGCTATAAATCTAACAACATAAGTCTAGAATTTATACATTGAAAATAAAATATATTGGTGAAAAATATTTTAAAAAGGCCAAAAGATCAATGGAACTGAAAAAGATATACACTAATATAGTCAGCTGATTTTTGTCAGAAGAGCAAATGTAATTCAGTGGAAAAATAATAGTTTCTTCAAAAAATTTTGGTAAGAAAATTGGACATCTATATGCAAAAATACAAACTTCGACCTACATAAAATGAATTATATACATAAATTTCACATGTAAAATTCCCAAACTCTAAGAAGAAAACTTAGAAGAAAATCTTGGGCTACAGATTTTAGATGTGACACTAAAAAAAGGATCTTTGAAAGAAAAAGATGATAAATTCAAATTTATCAAAATGAAAAACTATTGTTCTGTGAAAGACACAGTTAAGAAAATTAAAACAAAAAGCACAAGTAGGAGAAAAAATTTTCAAATTATATATCAAGTCCTTATTTCCTTATTTCTCACGATTCAGGAATAAGAAAACAAAACAGTCCATTTACAAAAATGGCCTAAAGATCTGAAGGAACATTTCACTGAAGAAGATATACAGATTGTAAATAAGGACATGAAAAGATGTCCTTGGGGAAATGCAAATTAAATGCAAATTAAAACTTCAATGGAATACAAGTACACATCTATTAGAATGGCTAAAATAATCATTTTTAAAAGGCAGTCTCAAGTGTCAGCAAAGATGCAGAGCACTTGGTATATTGCAGATGGGAATGTAAGATGTTTTTGCACTTTTGAAAACAATTTGGTAGTTTCTCATAAACTTAAAAAAAAATTTGCCATTATGAACCAGCAATCTCATTCCTAGATATTTAATGAAAAATAATGAAAACTATTTTCATGTGAAAATCTTCATATGACTGTTTAATATACACTTTATTCAAAATCACGAATAAATAGAAAGGACTCAGATATCCTTCATTCCCTGGTGAACATATAAAGAAGCTGTGGTACGTCCATACAATGACATACTACTCAGCAACTAAAAAGGATGAATTGTTTTTGCACACAACAATATGGATTAATCATAAATGTGCCTTCTTAAGTGAAAGAAGCCAGATCTGAAATGTTACATTTTGCATAAATCCACATATATAGTACTTTGGAGAAGACATATGTATAGGAACCAAAGACAGAATAGGACAGATGCCAGGAGTTGGAAGGTGAAGGAAGGAGTTGACCAAGACTAACATATGGGAATTCCCAAGGGGATGGAATTATTCTTTGTGGTAGTGCATCTAAGACTCGATGTATTTGTCAAAACCCACAGAACTGTACTTCACAAAGAGTAGATTTTCTTATACATAAATAAATAAATAAATCAACCACGATGAGAGGGGAGAGATGAAATGCCAACCATGACAAAGGAAACCAACTACATTACAGATGATTAAAGGCAGTAGGAAAGAAATGAACTTGGGTAAATAAGTTTGAAAAAAAAATGATTTAATTCGATCCTGTAAGGTAAAGACAGAAATAATTTTGCACTACCTTTGCATTCTAGTTAGTAAACGTGTTTCTCACAGAAGTACAGTTTATCAAGTCTGAAACTATATGCATACTGCACTGGACAGATAAGGGAGTATGCTGTGATAATGAGAGCCAAGGTTCTCACTCTAGGAAAAAAAGAAGTAACAGGTAAGCAACGAGAAAAGGCCAGCATAAACAGCGCTGTTGTCGAATGGAGTCAGAGGTATAAGATAAACTTGTGATGACTTAAGTTGATGCAAACTGAACAACAAAATAAGTAATAATACTGTTGCATTATACATAATGCATAACTTTAATAACAGGTATCCATAAGTTCATTCAGTTATCAATAGGAAGCTGAATATATAAATAAATGGGGGGAAGGGACACCACAGTACTAATGCTACAAGCAAGCTCTACCAAATGGCTGCTAGAATTAGTGAATGCAAATTTATTCAGAAACAGGATAACTCTATTTCCCCTTAGTATTTATTAATTATAAAGCATATCCCCAAATATTTATTAATTATGAATGGAAATACAGTAATTTTATAGTAAAGAAACCTGGCAGGTACTACCCTATCTAAATGATCAAAATTAATATAATCAGGTATATATGGTGACATCATCTACCCCCCCAACAGGTGCATAGAACCTCTGTGTTATCTATCCTTCCCAACACTGCATCACCTCAATCTAATCATGAGAAAACATCAGACAGACCAAATTGAAGGTCATGAAAGACAAGAAAACACTGATGAATTGTCACAGATTAGAGGAGATCAAGGAGACGTGAAAAATAAATTCAACTTGAGATCCTGATTGGATCCTGGAACAGAAAAAAAAGCCTTTATGGGAAATGCTGAAATCTGACTAAAGTCTCTAGCTTAATTAATAGTGTTGTGCCAATGTTAATGTCTTGTCTTTGATAATTGTCCAGCGGTTAGATAAGGATAACTAACATGGGTGAGGGCATATTGGGTACTTTCTGGACTACTTTGCAAGCCTTTTCTAAGTCTAAAATCATATCTAAATTTAAAAAAAACATTTTAAATGACAAACTCTCTATACTTCCATTCTAGATGCCATTAAAATATACAACATAAAAGCATACAAAATTTTCATGACTTTGTTTAGCATTCTGAATTTTACCTTTCAAAAAAAAAATCAATGTCTTATTTCTATAATTTCCACTTTAACTGATGAAATAAAAAGAAAGGTTTTAAACTATGATTTATACGTGTCTCTCTTCAAGTAATAGATTGTGGGTGTGGAGAGTTTTTATCCCCCTTCAATGAAAAGCCAAATTAGATATAATGATCAGTGATTTTATCTGTTTAATTTTCATAGTACTAGAGACATCTTTCAATACTGAGCAGAATTTTGAAGAAGTCACTGTAACTGGGATTTTGTGTAGTCACTGTAACTGGGGTTTTGTGTAGCTCACACTGAGGCAAATCTGCAGTTACTCTCCTAACGCTTCTCATCAACTTGTACTTCAGCCTTGGCATTGCTTATTTTTCTCTGATCTACCCAACTGTTCATCATGGGTATAAATTAAATAATACATTATTAAAAAAAGCAAAACAACATAAACTCAAAATGATAATAATGGCATCAACATTACATGGGGTAAGAGACTGACTAAATGACTACATCAACAACCACCTTATGTTTGGCCGCCTTTCTTAACTGCTTTACATTCACATCTTGTAAGTATTGAGAGGTTCTCCAATTATTCCATTTTAAATACAAATACGTAGTTTTCCACTGTTCCGTTTGAAAAGTGGAAACTAGAACAAATGACGTTGCTGGCTTTAACGTCTCCCTGAATAATCTTCAATTTCTGCATGTTCACAAACCATTGTTTGAAAGGCACAGGCCTGAAGATAGGTAAAGAACTGACCACTTTAAATGCTCAACTTGTTTATACAGAGCAGAATACACAAAATAAAAGAAAGTCAATTTTGTATCATTTAGGATATTTTTGGCTACAGATAACAAGACAAGAAGCCCTAAGGCAGGGTGGAGCTCTAGAGTCTATTAATTCATCCACTTAATGAAGACCTAGGAAACCCAACTTCTTTATGTATTTCCATTGCCACATTTTCCTCACAGAACTTCCAGACATAAAAATGTCCAAAGAAAGGAGTCTGTTGCTCTGTGTCACTTTGCAAAGTGAAGAAATCTTTCCAGGAAATTCTCACCACCTAGTTGACATCCTTTCATGTCTTATTGGCCAGAATTATGTCACTTTCCCATCCCTAAACCAATTACTGGCAGTAAACCAATGTACTAATCTAGGATTGACTCCTGAATTGAGAATATAGTCACTTTCCCTGAAAGCTGGATATAGATAAAGCTAGTTTGTGTTGACAAGAAAGACTGGGTTAATGGGTATTGAGTGGGCAGCCTACTGTGTCTATTAAAAGCATCTTTTGGAAGGAATTTAAGTTTACAAAATTGTACAGAGAATGGGAGTGCATAAGTAATAAGAAAGCTTAATTCAGTGTTATGAGCTATGAGAGAAATATACCCATGATTCTATCAGTACACCTGTGCTAGGAAGATTGAGAGCTAATGTCATCAGAGATGGCTTCCTGGAAAAGGTAACACATGGACCAGATGGGGCTGGAGGAGTGTAAGTATGCGTTGGAACAGTAAAGACAGATGAGAGCAAGAAGGGCACCCCATAGTCTATGCCAAGGAGTTTGTGTGCACTGCCCTGGAATTGACTGAAAACAGTGGAAGACTTTAAACACGTAAGGGACATTGTGAGATTTGCTTTCAAGAAAGATCGCAGTGTACAAGAACAGTCCGCTTCTTCCTCTGACATTTTATGCTTCTTATTATCTGATCTTCCTTATCGGCACTTAGCATTCATGAGCTGATATGAGTTAGTTTTCATGTGGAGAGAAGCTGAGTCTTATTTCCTAAACTACATTATAAATGCTAAGAGGGCAGAAATGAATGGCCAGTTACTCAGTTAAATGCCTCTCGATACATAGAACACCAATAGCATCTAGAAAGTGCTGACGTTGTTGTTTGTCAACTACTTCCTGCACATTCCATCTGCACCACTGCATTAACTATAACTCTAGATGGTATGATTGGAGGCATGATTGAAAAGGGTATGAGTGGACACAGTCAGAATAGGGCAAGACCGTTATTTCCTTCATCAGTGAAACAAGTGATTATCATCCCTCTCCTTTAGAGTTTATTTATTTATTTATTCATTCATTCATTAGAGAGAGAGTGTGCAAGTGTGGGGAGGAGGAAGGGACAGAGGGAGAGGAAGAGAATCTTAAGCAGACTCCATGATGTAGGGTTCGACCTCACAACCCTGAAATCATGAGCTCGAATCAAGAGTCTGATGCTTAACTGACTCGGCCAACCAGGAGGCCCTCCCTTAGAGTTTTTTGTTTTTTTTTGACAGAGAGAGATCACAAGTAGACAGAGAGGCAGGCAGAGAGAGAGAGAGGGAAGCAGGCTCCCCGCTGAGCAGAGAGCCCGATGTGGGCCTCGATCCCAGGACCCTGAGATCATGACCTGAGCCGAAGGCAGCGGCTTAACCCACTGAGCCACCCAGGCGCCCCCTCCCTTAGAGTTTTAAGGCTTAAATATATTTCAAGTGAAACATTACATATTGGGGACTAAATAAATAGAATTTTGTCTTGTTTATTTCTTTATTATTCTCTCCATAATTGGAACATAAACTTCTATGACAACAGAGAGTTTGCTTATCTAGCTCATCAAAGTTGGATGTATATCTTTGTTCTGCTACTTGTAAGAGTTGTGACCCTGGGCAATTATTTAGCTCTGTATTCCTCAGTTTATTCATTTGTAAAATGTGGTTAATAATAGTACTACCTCATGGGATTGTTATGTAAAGGCAATATATATAAAGTGTTTAACACTGCCAGGATACAGAGTAAGCATTTGTAAGAGTGACAATTATTACTTGTGATTACTTAGAAAGGAACAAGGCAACCGCTGTTCACTAAGATTAAGTGAAGACCAATTAATCTCACAGCAAACAACAACACCTGCAATAACAAAACCCAGAATACTAGTCTTGGAAATCAGAGGCCAGTTCTTCATAGAGTATACTTGATGTTAGCCAGGCCTCTGGTAAAGCTTCTCATGATACCCTTGCAGACAAGATGCAAGAATTGATCTTTCTGACAGACCGTCTCAGAACTTAGTAGCCAGAAGGTTCCAAATCATGGTCTATATCAGAATCACCAGGATGTTCTATGAAAAATGAAGATGACCTAACCCTTGCCCCACCATAAATCAAATGAATTAGAATTATACAGGTATTCTCCAGGAATCTACGGTTTGATCAAGCTTGCTGGATGAATCTGATTTGCTGCCAAGCTTTAACCACTGAATTATACCATGCAGTGCTAAAGGGCAAGTGCTCTGTCTTCGATGTTTTTATAGCTTTAATAATGATTTAGTGTCCGACCTATAGTAGATGCTCAATAAATATTTATTTGTTGGACTGTGAAAGAAATCTCAGGAACGTGCATATTGCTATTGAGTTCAACATGTTCAGAAGCCATTTGAAAGAGACTGAAGGCATGCTTAACAAATTTACTGATGGCAGAAAAGACAGAGCACAGCAAAGAGAGAGAGACCCAGTGAGAGAGGGAGTACAAGCAGGGCGAGTGGGAGAGGAAGAAGCCAGGCTTCCCGCTGAGCAGGGATTCCCCATGTTGGGCTTGATCCCAGGACCCTGGGATCATGACCTGAGCTGAAGGCAGACTTTTAACTACTGAGCCACCCAGATGCCTAAGCCTAAGGTTTTAAAAAAATAAAACGACTGCCTAAGCAACATTTTATGTAAAAAAGAATCAAAGATCTAGTTGCCTCCATATTAATGTGACCTAACAATAGGACAGAGGTTATTGACAAAATATGTATTATCTTCAGATATGTTAATCAATGTGGCACAGCTTTCCATTTGCCTTTTCCAGGGGTAAGTCAGCATCTGGGCTAAATCTGGCCCTCTCCTTGCTTCTCCAAATAAAGTTTTATTGGAACACAGCCACATTCATTTGCTTATGTATTGGCTATATCTGTTTTCTCACTAGAGCTGCAGAGTTGGGTATTTGCATCTATCATATAAACTCCAAAGCTGAAAATATTTACTATCTGGCCCCTTGCAGAAAAAAGGCTGTCAACCCCCGTTTTATCCCAAATCATACTCTCCCCGCCTTCCTTAGTAATAGGACCTACAACTGTTATCTGGGCATATGACTACCTAGATTAAAGACTGCATTTTTTGGGTATCCTTTGCATCAGGAATTTCATGTGACTGTATTCTGGACAGTGAGGCATATGTAGAACTATTGTGTTTCAGCTTTCTGTAATCTTCCTGGAAAGATAGCTCCTTCACCCTCATGCTGGTTGGAAATTAAACTTGATAGCTGGAGCTCAAACAGCCATCTGGGTCCATGCAGATAAAAGCCTATGCTTGGCAGCCTGGACCTGAAAGGGGCCCAAGTCCCTGAGTCCCCAGTGACTCTGTGGAATTTCCACAGTAGTCCTTCGCTGCCAACTGCCAGACATTTTTTACATATAACAATTAAAAAAAAAAAAAAAGCATTGCTATTCATTTGCAATGTTCTGTCACTTACATACGTACCTATCCTAACAGATCCAGATGTATAATGGCCAGCTCTCAGAATGGATTCTGCTGTTCAATCACATCAGGAGTCTTTCTTGCCTTGTGAAGTTATAGAACTCTCCATCACTGGAAGGTTTTAAGCAGATCCTGAAAAACCACCTGTCAGACAAGTGATGCAGAGTTCCCTGAATTGGATGGAGGTTAAACTATATGACCTCCCAGATTCTAAGTTGGGTATTCCTGGACCACATTTTTCTTTATTAATGGAAAGTGTTAAATGGGTTCTTAGTTCAAGCATTTAAAATGATTAAAGTAACCAGCCAGAAAGCCAAGCTGCCAAAATGGAAAGTGCAGAGGGAGTAAAATATCAGCACAATTTCAACTTTCTATTTGCAGCAAAGCAATGATTCTGATGGTCCATTAGGCTCTCATTGAGGGAAACACTGACACTACATCAGATGACAAAACCTCCTGTCCAATAAGCTGCTGCTATCCATTTTCATAGAAATGCTGGGACAAGGGAACAATATCATTCCTCCTTGTGGGTGATCCCTTTCTGCAGAAAATGTGTTTTGTATTTTATTTTATTATTTTATTATAGATTGTAGTTAAATTGAGCCCAGCATGAACACCAATAATCTGTAAATAGATTTATGTATCCTCTATTACATAAACATGAAGGAATAGGGAATCCTTCAACGAGTGAAGGATAAGAGTCAGGAATTGTGTAACTATGGCACAAACATACCTTCCGATTGTTGATGCCTCTTTATTTGCATTTTTTTCAGGACTCATTGTGAATGCAATTTCCTCAATGATCCTGCTGCGAAGGACAAGCCAGGTTTTCCCATTATTTTCTCTCATGTTATCTTATATTTATCCTTCAGGGAAGTTGTCACAAATACGATTAATCAGTCGTTTGATCCCTTCCCAGTAGTCTGTAAGATCCTTGAGCACTGTGGCCATGTTTGTCTTCATCACTCTTTATTCCCATCTTTAAGGCAGTGCCTGGCTAATGGAGGCAGTTAAAAAAAAAAAAACAACAACAAACTTGTTGAAGGGTGATGATGCAATTAGGAGATATAATTCTATTATTTATTATATCTTACCTCCACATTGGGATGCAAGTGCAGATTTCTCAGCTTTAAATAACCCAAGGCAGAATGACCCTTATTAAAAGAAAAATAGGGCACCTGAATGAAAAACAGACAGCCACATCAATGACAACAAACTGGATACCCTAGTCGTAGAGCTCTGTTATTTCTTTATTTTTTCAATTTTTAAAAAAGATCTTATTTATTCATTTGACAGAGAGAGACACGGTGAGAAAGGGAACACAAGTAGGGGAAGTGGGAGAGGGAGAAGCAGGTTTCCCACCGAGTAGGGACCCCAATAGGGGGCTCGATCCCAGGACCCTGGGATCATGACCTGAGCCAAAGGCAGACAATTAACAACTGATCCACCCAGGTGCCCTGAAATCTGTTATTTCATTTGGCCAGTCAACACCTGAGAACTCGTTTCAATGTTTGGGGAATTCCCGATGCTAGTGAGACTGCCTCCCAGTATAGAAGCTGAAAATAGCAGACATTCACTTTCCCACGCTCTCATGCACCTTGGGAGTAGATAATTGACCTAGACTGTAGTGATTAAATTAACAAGTTTCTGACTTTGAATCAGGAACCCTGGCAGCTTTTGTGACTTGCAAATAAGAACACCAATATAAAGCCTCGTACCAGAAGTGAGTATGTAACAACAGAAGAAGAAAACAGCAGGTTCAAAGAGAATGAAGGCCAGGCCTGGGTTCAATAACATGGATTTCCTTTAGCAAATGTCCACCAGGCCAATCAAGCTGCTGCTATTGATGAGTATCCCTTTGTCAACAGCTCCAGCTAATCAACCCTAATTCTTGGTGGGACATTTAGACATTGGGTATTAGGTCGTCGATTACATGTGATGCACTTAACCATGAAAGGAACTTCACTTTTTCCATATTAGAAGAGATGGCTATTATTGGTTTGGCATTCTTTCCCCATCAACCATACTTATTTCAACAACCATCCCTAGAGTTAACGAATGCCTTATGCCACTCGATAATATCTCACACAGCATTGATAAGTGCTTAGAATTATGCCTAAAATACAATTAAGCCAATAAAACTATTATTGTCAGACCTTCTAATTTTGCCACATACTGCTTCCCCAAAAAACAGATGGTTGCATGTGACAGAACATTGTCTTATTAGAGTATATTTTGGTGTCAGTTTCAAATAACTTGTGAGTCTGAAATACCATCTTAAAAAGTGATATATACTATACTCTAAGCCAGAAACCATACAATTACTTCCATAGTCAATACACAGAGTTCCAAAAATCAAGATACGGCGCTATCTATAAGAGTTTCATGACTTTACTTGGGTAGTCTTGAAAGCAAGACTGGTAACAAAAGCTTTTACATGGGCTATTTATTTGGTAAATGACTTGGGGGCAGGAAGGAGTGACAAGAGAAATAAAATGGAATGAAAGAAATAGAGAAATAAAATGGAATGAGTCAAAGACAAAACAACTGTGTATTTTACAGTTAGACACCACTGTGGGCAAGAGGTACTAAGACCAACATCTTACAAAAGGCATCTCAGAATGTTCCTTCTGGGAAAAAAGTAGTGGAAACCTGTCTATTCCTCCTCTTTCAAAAGGGGACGAAGCTGGCCCATGAACTTCTGGACTACACATGTCTGAGCACTGAGTCAGTTCCTGCACTGTTCATGACACGGCGTCAGAAGGCTCTGGAGCAGGAAGCCAGAAGGACACAATACAGGACCAAGGTGACTCATTCCAAGTTGCACCTGCACAAAGCTGAATGAAGCCTGTCTGGGACTAGTAGGACGAAGATTTCTTGAGAAAGAGGTGGGGCTGGGTAGATTGGAATGACAAACAAGTGAAATGTTTGAAACACTTCAATGAAGTGTTTGAGAGAGTTACCATCACTGGTTAACGTAACAACCCGTGATTCTCAAAAGATTATTGCTCCCAAGCCTGATTCTGTATGTTAAGGACTTAGAAATCTTTATTTTATTTTATTTTATTTTATTTATTTGTCAGAGAGAGAGAGAGAGAAAGAGAGCATGCCAGCATAGGCAGACAGAGTGGTAGGCAGAGGCAGAGGGAGAAGCAGGCTCCCCACCAAGCAAGGAGCCTGATGTTGGACTTGATCCCAGGACGCTAGGATCATGACCTGAGCCGAAGGCAGCTGCTTAACCAACTGAGCCACCCAGGCGTCCCAGAAATCTTAACACAAAAGAGAAAATCCTTCTACCAGGAGACACAACAATGTCTCTACTGAATTTGAATCCCCACCATCAGTTTTAGAAAAATTAATGTGATTTTTTTTTCTTGTGCTTGTCTTGATCTTTTCCTTCCATCTACCCAAATATTTTATTTTATTTTTTAAAAGGTTTTATTTATTTATTTGACAGAGAGAGATCGCAAGTAGGCAGCAAGGCAGGCAGAGAGGGAGAGAGGAGGAAGCAGGCTCTCTGCCTAGCAGAGAGCCCAATGTGGAACTCGATCCCAGGACCCTAAGATCATGACCTGAGCTGAAGGCAGAGACTTAACACTGAGCTACCCAGGCACCCATACCCAAATATTTGAAATGTGATGTGGTAATGATGAATACCATTACGATTTGGTTCATGGAATACCCATTACTGAGAGAGGATTTTAAGGAAACCAACAGAAAAATAGACATTACCCAGAACCTTGGCTTTGGTGCTGAATGAAGCAACTGAATAAAACATGAGCCATCTACAATCGGAAATGACCAAGTGTATCTCTGGATTACGGGGCATAATTGCATTATGTCAGGCAGGAGTTTTTTCCTTTAATGTTTACTAATTATAAAAAAGAATGCATATTGATGTTGGTCACACAAATGAGTAGACTATTTGTACTAATGAATTTGTGTTCACTGCCAATCCTATGGTTTTTCCTATTTCTATATAAGGAATTTTCTGCTGCATGAGACCTTTTGGAACCAGAATTCCCTTCCTAGTTGTTATGGTACATTTTATGTGTCAATGTGACTGGACCAGAGTGCCTAGATATTAGGCCAAATGTTATTCTGGACACTCTGCATCTGTGAGGGTGTTTTCAGATTAACATCTGAATCAGTAGACTGTAAAGCTGATTGCTCTCCCGAATGTGCATGGATCTCATCCGAACAGTTGGAGGCCTGAATAAAACAAAAGGGCTGACCTCTTGAATGGAGAGGACCTCCTCTTGCCTGATTATTGAGCTGGGGTATTAGTTTTTCTTGCCTTTGAATTTGAACTGAAACCTTGGCTCTCCTTGGGTCTCAGGCCTACTGGCTTCACACTGGAACTTACACCATTTACTCTCCTGGTTCTTGGGCCTTCAGACTCTGACTGGAATTACACCATGGGTCTCCAGTTGACTGACCATGGATTCTGGGACTTCTTATCTCCATAATCACTTGAGCCAATCATTTATAATATATTAATCATATATTATATATAAATATTATATAGTAACGATATATAATATATTATAATTATATATAATTGTATATGGTTATATATAATGATATAATTATAATATATTACACATTATTACTATATTTTATATATGTATATATAAAAAATATATATAATATTGTTGGTTCAATTTCTCTGGAGAACCCTGACTCGCACACTTGGGGCTTGCTTTTCCAGACTTTTCCCAGCGATATGATACTTACCCAGATATTGCCAGGAGGATTTACCCTAAAAGTCAAATGAGAAACCCAGGTTGTTTTTTACTACAATTAAGAATCTATATCAATGTGAACATTACCAGAATGTTGGAGACACGAAAAGTCACATTCAGACTGATTGAAATATATATGTGTATCTATATCAAACTGCAGCCATGACCATCTGTTGGTCTAAAAATCTAGTTCAGCCCACTCCCTAAAGAGTTTTGCAGTTCTATTTTCTATTATGGTTTGGTTGAGGCTATTTGAAAAGGTAACTGGCACTGTACTATATGGGATTGGACAATGAAGTAGGCCTTAGGAATAAACAATTAATAATGCGGGAGAAAGACTTTACTCCTGTTATTCCCATGAAGTAATGACATGTTCATAAATTGACAAGAAAGCAGGTCATTTGCTATATGAACAAAGTTAATTAAAAGAAACATATACCAACTATATAGAAAAACAATTAGAAAGAAAACCTAAGGGCAAATAATGCTCCATCTCTCTCTTTTTTTTAAACAGCTTACAGCATCACTACTTTGATTTGCCTTTTCCTAATTCTTTGTACAACTAACTTTTTCTCTTAAATATTTATTTATTTTTTTGAGAGAGTACGGGGAGAAAGGCAGAGGGAGAGAGAAACTCGGGCCGACTCCATGCTGAGCCTGACTCAGGGCTCAGTCTCTGACTGGGGTCATGCCCTGAGCTGATACCAAGAGTTGGCTGCTTAATCAACTGTGCTACCCAGGCACCCCTGTGCAACTAATTTTTTAAAAGCTTAATTATAGTTCACTTTACATTTATCTCTCTAGTCACCATTTTGTGGAAAGTAGGAAGGGTCAGCATTGTCTCTGCAAGAGAAAGGAAGATGAAAGAGAATCACCCCATCACAGTCATCAGGATATTTTCACATATGGAGCTACAGAAATTAAAACAAGAATACGGCTTCCATTCCTACCTTAAGCAGTAAGGGATATTTTCTAATCCATCCATAAATAATAATAATTTTGTCTTCTTTCCAGGTCTAGTACCTCTTTTAACAATTTCCTTCTTACACTGTTTCTTTTATAAATACCCAAAAGTATTTTATTCAAAATAGTAAAAAACAGTTGTTTTTTGACAAGCCATGACAAGAATGAATCAGTGAACTGACGGGCAGAGACCTAGGGAATGCTGAGATGGCATTAGTTTGGGTATGATGTGCTCATGAACCCCAGTAGGAAAAAGAGAAATGGGTAGGAAGGGACATGACTGAGAAATATTTTAGATACTTCTCTGCAAAGAGTTGAAAGGAAAAAAGAAAAAAAAAAAAAACAAACCTTCAAACCTTCCTTGCAGCAAGATCTAATTGTTATTGTGTTTAATAGGGACTGAAATTGATTATAATCCATTCATTTAAAAAGAGGTGAGGAAAAAAGGATATTAATTAGACATCATGGTGTATAGTTCTAAATATGTGGTTTCAAGATAAATTAAGAAACATTTTCACTTTTTTATATATTAAATGATCTGACACTCTAGCTATATTTGAAATATGTTATGATAATTAACAGTATTCTTTCACAATTTTTCCGAAGCAATTTTCCATAGATTACTTCATAAGGTTTCCTTGAGGCAGGAAATATAGAAGTGCTTTTAGTTTGTGCAGCATGTAAATTATCTTATTTGATACTTATAGTCCTATTGTGTAATTCCTTTTAATTTATTCTACTCATTCAATAACAAAACTTTCAAACTTGTACTTTTCTAGGCACAACATACTGCTCACACTTTATTTACTAACCTATCCACCTGTAGGCTTTCTAATTCACCCTTCAAAACTTGGTTATTCCAGGGAGTAACCCTTATCTGCTGAATGTATACAATTGTGTGTTTGTGTTGGTGGGAGGGGACTGATGGGCAGGTGGACGTCATCAAAAGGGCAGAAATTGGCAACATTTTCTTTTCTTGGTCCCATGAAGTCAACTAGGCTTTGGCTTCAACGGATCATCTCTTGGAATAATCAAGGTCTTTTTTTTTTTTTTAAAGATTTTATTTATTTATTTGACAGACAGAGATCACAAGTAGGCAGAGAGGCAGGCTGAAAGAGAGAGAGGAAAAAGCAGGCTCCCTGCCCAGCAGAGAGCCTGATGTGGGACTCGATCCCAGGACCCTGGGATCATGACCTGAGCCAAAGGCAGAGGCTTAACCCACTGAGCCACCCAGGTGCCCCAATCAAGGTCTTTTAACGAGCCAAATTCATAGACAGAAGTAGGAAAGTTGTAGCTAAAAAAGGAGAGCAAATTTTATTATAGAACTCAGTTAAGTTGAGGGTCCCAATTTTGGTAAGTTATACTATAGCTATCCAGACATGTAATGGCCAATGAACTGATAATTTTTTAATGTTATAAAAATATAATATATTGAGTTTGTTTAAATTTAATTACAGCAAAGAACCTGTAGTAAGTGTGAAAAATATACCTAAACCTAAATGTTTCTTCAACACAACAGATGTTAGTTCTTGTAAGTTTTTCTAAAGTTATGACTTATAGCTTGAGGTCTTTTGTTGTTGTTTAAGCTGCATATTTCTTAAACAGCTTAAGTTTCCAGGGAGTAAAACTGCGTCAGATGTTTCACAGTAATTAGAAGAGAGTCTTATGCCTATGTAAATATCAAATAATTTAAATTAAAAAAAATTAAAGAACAGCTTTAAAAACTTATGTTTACTTTCAGGATATTTTTCCAAAAGAAATTAATTGAGAAAGATTGATCTTGGAACTAAATTTCCTATAAAAGAGATAAATGATGTTCAGGGTAAAACAAACAGGACCTGGTTAGAGATTGTATCTATTATAAATTTGAAGTGACTGTTCATTAATTCAAGTATCTGTCAGCCTTTTCTAAATTACCTGACCAGTAGGACTAGGTTTGTTGTTCAGGATGTTCTGAATCATACACTTCCATCAAGAGCTCAGAGTCAGGCCACATTTTTAAAGTTTTTAATTTTCTACTCTCATTGACAGAAAAGGCATATGCTTCCTCTTTTCATCCTTATTATCATCTTAATCATAAAATTTGCATAACATGTCAATTTATTCTTGAGAGTATTCTTTTTTTTTTTTTTTTAAGATTTACTTATTTATTTTAGAGACAGAGAGAATGAGAGAGAGAGAGAGAGAGAAAGAGAGGAGAGGCGGAAGGAGAGAATCCCAAAAGGACTCCCTGCTGAGCATGAAGGCCAACACAGGACTCAATCTTTAGACCCACGAGGATCATGATCTGAGCCAAAATCATGAGTAGACACTTAACCAACCGGAGCCACCCAGGAGCCCCTTGAGAATAGTCTTTAAAGAGATTACGGAATTTTGGTTCTAATCTGAACCACTTTAATTATGAATTTACATCTGAACCAATTTCATTTGTAAATCATGAAACTTAGTCTATTCCTTTCCCATGTAACTCATTTTCTGGTTTGTGTTTTTAAAAATTTCTTAAAGATTAAATGGTGCATAATAGATACACAAAAAAATAAAAATATTTGCTGTATACAATTTGATGGTTTTGGACATATGCATATACTCATGAAACTTCCTGTTTCGTTTTAAACAATCATGATAATCTTGCCATGATATTCTCCTTGCAAGTGACTGGTTTAGAATGTACATTGAGATAATCTTGGACACAGAAAAATAAAAATAATTAGGCAAAAGGCATATTTTTATTTTTGTTCACTGACTAAAAGTAGAGAGAAGGAGTGGGGAGAGAGGAAGAGGTTCCTTTTTTTCTTTTCCTTTTCCTGTTGGGCTTGTTCATGTCTACATGTGATACCTGAACAGCTTTGGCTATCTTGTGATTGGGCATGGGGAAGCTTCTAGGAGGTGCTGGAGTAGAAAGTTGAAAAGAAACTGGGTCCTTGGTGACAAAATTGAACCAATAAATTAATCAGCCCTGGAGGCTCACTAACTCAGGATGTTCTAATTTTTGAAATAACAAATGTTCTTTATTGTTTAAAGCAGTTGGGTTAGGGCTTTCTACTACTTGTAGCTGAAGACAACTTAACTAAAGCCGACAGCTCGGAATTGTTTTTCATCAGAATCCTAGGTTTGTTCCCCAATTCTTTATCTCTTCATCTTACTTTTCTTCTTTAATTTCTTTTTGTATTGCTTAAGTTTATCTTCAAATAAGTATTCTGACTGAGTGCAGGACCTACACATCCTGAGTCACTGTATGCTTGAAGATGTATTATATATGCACTTGCCTCCATGCTTGATTGATATTTTATCTAGACCCAATATTTTGTGTCAAAGTCATTGGCCTGTGAAACTTTGAAGGTAATGCATTGTTGACCTCTAGCTTCCAGTGCTTCTTAGAAGAAGCCTCATGCAAGTTTAGTTTCCATTCATATGTAGGTAAGCTGTGTTTTTCTCTGAAAATTTTTAAGACTTTTTTTCCCTCTTGAATCTTATCGTTTTGAGATTTTACAAAACATTTCTTCTGTTCTCTTCTATATTGTTCCTTTGTACCAGGGAATCTCTTTTTATTTAATAGCAGAGATATTCAGCTCACTGAAATTTTCTACTATTCTTCTGATTATTTTTTCACTTACATTTTCTACTGGAATTCTGATTAAGTAGATTAATCTATCTTCCACAACTTCTTAATGTTTTCATTTTCTCTTTTTTCTCTTTTATTTCATTATTTCTTTATGTCCATATTTTTTGCATGAAGTTCCTCAACTCTCTCTTCCAAATTAAAAATCAATTTTATAACAGTAATAAAAAGCAAACAGATACAGTGCTTACCTAGTAAAAAACAAACAGACACAGTAGCTTACAGAATACTCACAACAACCCCAAGTGGTAGGTACTAACATAACCCCCTGTTTTACAGATGAAGAAAGTGAGGTAAAGGGAGCTTATGTAATTGTTCAACGTTGCACAGTTGCTGTTGTAAAATCTGGATCAAATCCAGAGATTGTGACCCCAAACTTTGTAATTCAAACAATTATTCTATGCTGGTCTACTACTTGCCAGCAAAGAGGTTGGCAGAGATGGAGAGATCATTGCTCAAGAGATCAAGAAGACAGAGTCCCTCACTGTCTCACCACATCTTCTTGGAGGCTTGGCTGAAGTTTGGGGGTCAACGCCGTTCGTGTGGAATGAGAAGACTGCCAGGTTGAAGTCTAGATTTGTAACTTCTGCCTTTTACGCCAGGAGGCTGAGAAAGGAACCATCACAATACTCCACAGTTTCTCTACTAGCATATTTGAAACATGTTGTATCCTGTTACATTCTCCTAAATGTTTTGCCTTACTTACTATCACCAGGCTAGACATAGTTGAGCACATGTTTACTCCACCTCTTTCTTTAATTTTTTTTTTCTTTTGAAATCCTCACTCAGACTTTCTAGGACGCAGCCCTATTCTCTATGATAAGTTTTTCCTATATGTATTTTAGATTGCGGCTAACAACCCATCAGTTTTCTAGTTTTCAGACATTCTCCGAATTGTCCTGGACATTTCAGGCAGTCTTTCTTATTGCAAGAACTATTACAGATTTATTCATCTTTTGGATAGTTGTCTCGTCATTTTGGTGGTAGTGGTGGAGTAGGTAGGGGGATGGATGTACTCACTTCCTCATTTCCAAACAAAGGCATGGCAGTTTAAATTTATTCAATTCCTGAAATACTCATCCATTTTCTCCAAAAGACATTTTGGCCCATAGAATATAGAATTAATAAAAATATTTCCAGGAAGCCCATTTCTGACATTACTTCTAGGAGACAAGTAGAAAATTGTAGAAACCCTGCCAAAACCAGCTCATAAGCTCTTGGAGTACATACTCCAGTTGATTATAACTACCTCTACTGGATATAATGTCCAATTTTCAGAGTGTACTTTGGAATACAGAAATTTTATCATTCTACTTTTGAGTGAAGGGAAGCTAAACGTAGTATTTGGTTTAAAACATGATTGCATTTGGCAGCAGACATATAGTTAAATAAATATCATTTTTTAAAATATTTGGCCATTTTACAAATGGCATTATTAGTCTTTCTTAATTCAGGCAGCACTTGTAGAACTATGATTCATTCATTCCTTATATAAGGAAAAAAAATTCGGTAAATGAAAAGTCTGAACATCAACAACAATAAAAAACCAGTATGTGTCATTAAAATCCACACTGACTTTGACTTATTATTACTGGAACTTTCACCACAATCTGTGGCACATTTGTAATAAATTACATTTTCCTCAGCATGTCAAATACTTCAATTTAGTTTTGGCATTTAATCTACTGGAAAAGCCATTTACTTCTATTTCTATGTGTGCCCCTGAAGCCATAGACATCATCCTTTCAGTAACATTCCTTTGAATCCAAATTAAAGATATAGTTAAGCATATTTAGATCACTTCATTTGAAATGTTCTTAGAAGTTGTGCTAGGAATTATATTCAAACTTTATGGAGGGAGACCTTGGATGATAGTCGGGGATGGTAGCAGGTAACATAGATCTCTTTTTACCTGCATTAAGGATGCTGAGGAAATTTTTCACAAGTAGTCTTACTCAATGTTGACTGTACAAATTGGCCAAAGGAAGCTGTCACCCGAATTAATAGCTGAAATTTTGTTAAATGGGGAGCACATTGTTGTTGCTGCCTATTGCCGGATGCAGCTACTTTGACACTCAGGATTCTTTTTTTTTTTTTTTGCCAGATCCCAAATTGTAAGAGATGCCACAAGTTATGTCTTTCTATTGTTTTGCCTGTGTGGACCACAGATGATCTAGCCAACTAGAAATGAAAATGAATTGTCTGCTCCATTAATGGTCTCCGTTGGTTCAATGTCAATGACATTTAGGTTCAGGCACATTTGTCTCTTTTGTCCTCTGATCTCGCCATTTCTGGTGTTCAAAAGAGTAAGGCTTCAGCGTGAATAAAAACAGTGAGTCAAAACAGAAAGCGACCGCTGCAATAATCTTAATAACAAAAAATAATAACACTGTCTCTTTACACTTCATCTGTTTGCTCTGCTCTTTAAAATATGAACTTCTTACGGCTTCATTTCCCCAAATGTCACTCTTTAATCTTTTTTTATTCCTCATGTTAAAATAATATAATACCCAATATAGCAATCTTCATCACAGGATTTTTTTATTATTATATTTTGCGGCCCTGTCAAAACCATTTCTTTAGTTCCTTTTCTCAGACTGATGGTGAGGAATTTTCTCTGCAGCAAAAAAGATGGGTAGTTTAAAAACCTACACATAGAGTTAATTTCTATAACCATTGACCACATTTTGAATGGAGCTTCCTTAATATTCTATGATGATGTTTATGTTCTGTATGCATATTTCCTTTGCCTATTCTTGTGTATCACTCCCCTAGGCTTAGAATTACATTTTATTTTACCTAAGCCCATATGCTATTTTGTGCAGATGTTCACACCTATTCATTGTTTTCTCCATAAGTATTAATTCTTTATATCTGCACAGAAAGAACATGGGGGAATTGGAGAGAATTATTTCTTCCACTAATGGATTGCCTGCTTTTATGGGCATAAAATATTTGGGTAACCAAACAATTAGTCAGAACTAAAATCCCTTTTTGCCTTAATTTTAGTACTATAAATAGAATATCTGCCAGAATTCTGTTGGAAACACTTTTACCTTAAGGAATAAATACTGAGAAAGATGACTAGAAAAAACACAAATGTAATACTAATGTTAATAATGGCAATAAACATATTCATTGAAACTTGGGTAAGATAGGTGCTGCTTTTTATAGCAACCTTTGATTAATCATTATTTTTTTTTTCCTTTCCCACTGAAAAAGAAGAGGAGCAAGAGTGTAGAATACATTTTTTCCCCTAATGAGCCAATCTGAGAAAACAAATCTAAGAAAGCAAAATTATATGATTTCTTAAATCTTTGCAATCCAGAACTAAAAGAATGTCTACAACCATCCTACTGTGCCTACAGATTATTTGCTTCAACTCATCTGGGAGCCGGAGACAATTAGCAGTAATGCATATCTAGCACTGCTTACATGGTATAGATATGTTTATTTACTTATAGATTGGCTGATCAAAGCCTTGTTCCAGAAAGATTTTTAAGAACTTAAAAAGGCACAAAAGATGCAATTAGACAGTATAAATTAGGAGCAAAAGAACAAAGAAGAAAAAGACTTGAAACTTAAAATAGATTCATATATGAAATTAAAAATTCATGACAGAATCAACCATGTAGCTGATATTGGTAGGTATGTAGCAATTTCTGAGGATGATTAGTAGAGGTTTCTGGGAAAAAAAAAAATCCATTCTTTTCCCATATTGAAGTCGTGATGTCAAGAAACATTATCTGTTTGTAACTTAGAAATGTTGAATTCAAGTTTCAGTGTAACCACCCAAGGAAATAGAGAAAGTTATAAAGAAATTGGGAAAGCACAGAATTCTTTGTGTCTTTTAAAAAGGCTTATTCTTTTAAATCCTGAAATATATATTTTAATCCATTTGAGCAAATATTTTTAAGCATGCCAACACAAAGGATTATAACAAATATGATTGTGTGTATGTGTGTGTGTATTTGGGGGGAATGTACAAAAAGTAAGAAAGCCCCAAGGAATAATCAAGTAAAGTTCAAGAGGATATACTCCAAAATATTAACAGGTTTTCTCTTTGGGATATGCAATGACAGGTGGTGACTTTTAACTTTCTTTTTTTATAACTATTATGATTTTCTACAATGAAGATGCATTTATTTGTAACAAAAGATATGCAACAAATGTTTTTTCAAAATTAATGAAAAGTAAATAGCATGATCACAGTTTTGGCTTCAAGAAGATTAAGAATACATAATAGAGGTGAACCACGAGAGACTTGGACTCTAAAAAACAATCTGAGGGGTTTGAATTGGCGGGTGGATGGGAGGTTGGGGTACCAGGTAGTGGGTATTATAGAGGGCACGGATTGCATGGAGCACTGGGTGTGGTGAAAAAATAATGAATACTGTTATGCCAAAAATAAATAAAAAATAAATTTAAAAAAAACATAATAGACACAAATATATACACAAACACAAAATTATAAAAGAAGAAACACAGGATAGCATATACAAATAATACAAAATTTGCATATAATCTTATCATATTTTATCTTTAGGTCAACTCCGTTTGTTGAATATCAGGAGGCTTATTATTCTCACTTTATACTCAGATGTGTCCAATTACCTACTCAATTTTCCAACTTGGATGCCTCAGGCTTCAAGTATTTTACTGAACCCCTAACACTTGCCTTCCTTCCCAAACTGTTTTACCCAATCTTCGCCATCTAAATGGATGGTGACTCCATTGTGCCATTTTGGCAAATATTATGGAGTCATTCTTGACTCCTCTCTTTATTTTATATACATTGTTACATTCAATCCACAAGGAAATCTCATTGGTTCTACCTTGAAAATATATCTGGATTTGTATCACTTTTTCACTACTTCCATTGTTATCACTTTCCCATAAGCCACTATCATCTCTGGCCAGAGTCATATAATATAATCCTTAAAGGTCCCCTTATTCAGATTTTGCTTGCCACAGTATAATCTCAACAGAGCAGACTGAGTGATCCTTTTAAATCTGATCCAAGTCAGATCATATCACTCCTCTACTTCAATGTGCCAAAAACCTCCAGGGGCTCCCATTTCATTCAGAGGGAAGAACAATGTCCTACAATGAACTACAAAACCCTTCAAGTTCTATTCTCTGCCCTCATTATTTCTCTGACCCTATCCTCTCCTCCTCTCTTCCTTACTCATTCCATCCTAGCCACACCTGACTCTTTATATTGAATGCCATAAGCCTCAGGGCCTTTGCTCTGGTTGCTTATTTTGCTGGGATTGTATTTTACCAGAAAGATATGTGGTGAATTCTTTTACTTCCTTCAAGACTTTGCTTAAATATCATCTTTGTAATAATAATAATCCCAGTTAAATCTCATCCTGTTTACCTTCCCTATCTTCTTTATTCAGTTCTATCTTTTAAAAATCATATTCATCAACTTGTAACATGCTACACAATTTACTTATTTACTTTGTATATTTTTAAATGCCTATGTATATGTCTTCTCCCCTTAAAAGGTAAGGGATTTGTTTTGCTTACCAGTACATTACAAGCATAGAGATGGTTCTTAATAAATAGTTATTGAATTTTATTATATAAACTAAGATTTTTATTTTTTTAAAAATTTTTTAAAGGTTTTGTTTATTTGACAGACAGAGATCACAAGTACGCTGAGAGGCATGCGGGGGATGGGGGGAAGCAGGCTCCCTGCCGAGCAGAGAGCCCGATGTGGGGCTTGATCCCAGGACCCTGAGATCATGACCTGAGCTGAAGGCAGAGTCTTTAACCCACTAAGCCACCCAGGCACCCCTAAACTGAGATTTTTAAAGATTACATTCTTTTTCCCGTTCACGAGACAAAGTTGAATACATCATCTTGTTCTAAGTCCCTGCAACTTGTTAACTATTCTATGGGACTGTGGTTAGTGCCTTAAGAAGGGTACAAATCATGGAGAGGAAATTATGTTCAGTAGGATAAAGTCCAGAAATGCTCCATGAAGCATTTCATGACTGATCTTGCAGGATGGGCTGGATTCTAAGCTAAAGTGAGCAAAAAGGACATTCTAAGAAGAAGGACAAGGATGAGTAGAAACATAAATGGAGCTTCTCAGGAGATGTGGCTGAGGACTGGCTCATAGTCTAGATTGACCGTGAAGGACTTGGAAGAGTAATGGGAAATAAGGACACAAATGATCAGCTAAGACTTACTCCGGGGAGCCTTGAATGCTAGGGTGAAAACTTAGTATTTAATTTAGTAGTCACTGGGAAGACATTTGACATTTTCCAGCAAGGGGATGACATGATTAAAGATAGACTTTAGGAAGATTAATATGTCAGTTGAGAGTAGAATGCATTAGGGCTTGGAAAGGGTAGGTGAGGAGACAGTTAGAAAGATATTATAGTTGTCCAAGTAAGGAGTAATGAGGGCGTCTGTGAGGACCATGTAAGTGGGAGTGGAAAGAAGGGAAGTGATAAAGAAGACATTGTGAAGGCGGCAGAAGCAGAATGAATACAAATTGGCAAGTAATATAAGGGGTACTAGACAAGTAGTCAAACATGGTGACAAAGGTTTTGAGCTAGAGTGACTGAGCAAACTGAATCAGAAGAAGCTAATTTGGGAAGATCTGATGTGTTCCTTTTCTAGATGTTCAGCTCCTAAAAAGCTCCGATTGGCAGGAAAGTAGCCCTATGTTTGACCTGGGAGGGTAGCAATCCAGGGATCCTTCTGTCCTCTTACTGACCTCTAGAGTGTCCCCTATGAATAGCAGAATGTCTCTTTCATGATTGTTTCCAAGCCCTGGGGCTCACTGGCTCCCCAAGGTGCAAATTTCACTTTCTGACACAGAGGGATCTCTTTCTCGGGGTTGTCTTTGGTTTAGGCTCTTTTCCCTACATCAAATGCTGCTGAACATATCAACTCCACACTCTTTTCCAAACCTTGTTTGTTCTTCAGGAATACAAGCTCCACCATAGTTGCCTCTTTCCCTGCCACTGCCTTTTATTACCTGGTTCCACCTCAACTAGGTCAGGACAATGCTACGAAAGTGCCTTAATCGCCACGATGATGGGAACTGAATTAATCCATAGCAGATGAACGAGGATAATGAAATCATTTTCTTTTCTCTCAATGGTCTGTGCAGCATCATCTCTTCTGATACACTTCAGCGTCTGACCTTTTAAACTGACAGGATGTTCACTGCTGAGGCTTTTTAAAGACATCTATCTCTCCACAGAAAAATGGAAGCCAGACATCCAAGACCGACTTATATTTGTCTGTGAATCAAGCTGTCATTTTTGTTCTGCCAGAGTCTGTTATCACGTCTGGACAAGTAATTATTCTCTAGGTTAGGTTCTTACAACCTTGAATTTTTAGGAAAGTCCTTGAGACTGAAAGCAGTCACTTTCGTGCAGCTACAGTTCATGCATATTAGTGAGTTATGCGGTGACTTGGCAGCTATTACTGCTATTAAGCATTTAGTCTATTAAGCACACAATTCTTTTAACTTCACAAGAGCTTCTAGCCTCCATCTGTTTCTCCTATTTATTAGGTTCCCTATATAGTTCTTCCACTGCATGTAGGCAACTGGCAGCCCATTCCTTGTAGAGCAGGTGGAAGCCAGGACGGTGAAGGACACGGTGGGGCGAGAACGATCCACACGCTTCTTTAGGGTCCCTGTATATTCTGGATGGAATCACGAAGTAGGAAAGAACAGCTTCCAGCACAGGACCTGCTTTTATGGAACACAAGGGAGCCTGTTACACATCGCTGAAGGAAGCATGGCCACGGCACAGTGAGGTGGCACTGGCAGAGGAGAGAAGGTCCTGGGCTCTTTTGCAGATGTCAGAAACACACTTTAATGCCTGGAATGTGCAATCCAATTCAAAATTATATAGCTCAGCTAGGTCACTAAGCATTCCAAATCAACTCAGAATTCGAAGGTTTTCAATGAAAACCTTGGGTCATATTTCAGGGGGAGAAAATCTTCAGTGAGAGATTAAATAATTATATAAAGAGACCAGTCCCTCCTAGAATTCTCTCTAAGACAGAATTGCTAGAATGAAATTCTCATTACCTACCACTTTTTGGAAGAGGAACCATTTACGAGCAGTTGGACAGTGGGTCAGTTACAGATATACACTTTGAATTTAAGTTTGGTAGTTTGACGAAGATCTTTCGACTGTATTTTGAAAAGGTCTTTTTCCTTTGTCATGCTCATTTATCTTTAGAAAGTCACATTTGTGGGCAGAAACTCAACTCGACCTGTTCCTGCTCCCCAACCCCAATCACCTTGCTTCTGAGGCTGTCAGGATAAGTAGAATCTGGCACATTGTCCAGAGTTTTAATCTTTAAATAGCATTAATGATATAAAATCATAGCTCAGCACCTAAAATAAAGATTGTAGAGGACAGGAGGATTGAGTAAGATCAGGAGCTCAGTCTATATTGCAGATTGATGGAGGAAAAAAAGGAAAGCTTGCTTTCCAACCTTCAAAGAATGACAGGACAGGCACAGGAGCATAGATTCTAATGCACATCTTCATTTCCAAATGATAATGTGACCCTGGCCACTCTCCTTCTCTTCATATTACAGGATGAATGACAGTCATTTCCTCTGCTGTCATTTATGCATGAATGGTCCAGAGAATCTTGGTATTATTAGGTAAAACAGTAGTAAAACAAAGTATGCCTAGCACTAGTTTTTCCCCTACAAATATTAGAAAGATGCTATAGTTGAGGAAATCAAATTGCTCCTGAGAATTCTACTTCCTCACCTAAAAGCTAATTCTCTTGTAGGCCCTGGAATTAGATATCTATTTTTTATGGGGGTATCCTTAGCTGGATACTTTGAACAAAACAAAGTAGTATGAAGTTCCCAATGCATTAAAAATTAGCATGAGGGGCGCCTGGGTGGCTCAGTGGGTAAAAGCCTCTGCCTTCGGCTCAGGACATGATCCCAGGGTCCTGGGATAGAGCCCTGCATTGGGCTCTCTGCTCAGCAGGGAGCCTGTTTCCTCCTCTCTCTCTCTCTCTCTCTGCCTGCTTCTCTGCCTACTTGTGATCTGTGTCTGTCAAATAAATAAATAAATAAATAAATCTTTAAAAAAATTTAGCATGAAACATGATGACCATTACAGTGTCCTTACATATACACTTACTTGATGGCAACCACTGAATGATGTCATTGGGACACAGGTACGCGCTTATCAACAGCTCCTGGTCCCCAAGGAGGCATCACTTGTGCATCTCTGCTCTGACTCCAACCTCTTTCATTTAAGATAACAGCAAGGACCACTGCCCCCCTCAGTAGTTTTATACTGAGTCCTTGAACTTCTAGAAAAGTGACTGTCAAGGCTTTGCCATTTGTTGGCAGACCAACCGCTAAGTTTGCACTGTTGAGGGACCCTCATTATTTCTCACGAGTAATTATTGTCTGACCAATACATCCAACAGAAACAACCAGGAAATTCCAAGAGCAAACCTTTTTCTGTTCCATGTGACCTGAATGATTTGAGAGCTGCAACAATACGAGAAAAGAGATGGTTTTCAGTTGCTTTTTAGGTTTAAATTGTATAACACCAAAAAAAAAAAAAAAGTTTCTTCTTAATCTTCCTATTTTGTAAGCCCATAGCTGAAGTTTTCTAAATATTGGACTCCCAAGGCCTTAATTATTCAGAAAGAAAATTCAATTTCTTTAGGAAATTATCTCCCTCTTGCTTGTAGGAACCTGAGCTTTGCCAAACAGAAACAATAAATAGGAAATAGTGTGTCTTTTGAAGCAATTGGAAAAGCCAGAATGCCATCTTTCAACTTGCAATGTACATTACCAAATGGGGACTATTTTCTATAAAACATTAAAGGATCTTTTTCCATGTGTTACTTGGCTTAGTGCTTGGGGGGAAAAAAAAAAGAATCATTGTACTTAGAAAAAAAAAAAGTGCATTAATTGAACTCCACAGCATGTCTAATCCAATCCTCAGGAAAATGCTCTATCTTTGCAACATGGGCTGGGGAGTGCCACAGTTACATATAAGGTGGGTGTAAACAAATGAGCATGCATCTTGAGATACCATCTATTGTTTGGCACCACAGCAATAACGAAATGGTGAAATAAGCTTCAGGACAGATCCTCTAATAGGCAACTTCAAAAAATATTTTTTCAGTTAAAGCTGTTTTCAGAAAACTGGAGGCACAGAGTAAATGTTATTTCAAGGTTGATATGCTTGAGTTCTACTCTCAGTTTCGGCACTGTTTTCTTTCTTTCAAAAATTCTTTCCCCGAAATATGGAAATGTCTAGAATGCAGTTGTCTCAGGACACAGGCAAACCTGACACATCCACTCTGTTTTGTGAAGTCTGAGGCAGGTACCCTGTGCCTGTAGTGGGATATCCTCGAAAGATGTTTCTCTGAGCTGCCTAGATTCAAAGAACTTATTTTATCATATATCACTGACTTTTACCTAAAGCTGTCTACTCCAGTGGCTGTTACCTAAGCCTATTGTGTAACCACCGCCCTTGGTTTGCGGAAGGACATGTCTGTCTTTGCTCTTGATCATACCATCTGCCACAGAAGGAAAATTTCCAGGCCAGTAATTACATTTTGCAACATCCACATTTTTACCATTCCCACTATGGAGCAGGCAGAGAGCTATTGTTATCCCATAGGGATGACTGTTTACAAATCTGTCCCGTCCCTTGAAGATGGTTCTCTTGGCAGGTGGTGGCTGCGGAGAGAGGATGACATTTGGGATTTCCCTATTTTCCTAGGCAGCGCCTGGTTCAGAAGGGCCAGGGAAGTTCTAGGCTTTGAAGCGTGGTGGCTGATTCTACCACAGTAGACAACCCAGCAGTGCCCGGCAAGCAACCGGTACAGAAACGCCCTTCTGCTCTTTTCCAGCAGGGGCCGCTGTGCTGAAGGGATGACTCCTGAGGGGAGCTAAAGGCATTCCGGGATAGTGCTGCTCTGAAAGCAGAAATCCTCCAGAATGCCACCCCTGTGATCTAAAACCGAGCTCCAGATAAATAGCTCCACTCCAATCAAGTCAGAGGAAGTCCGTCAACAACTCTCTTTCCATGACACGACACTGGGGGATTTTATAGTAAGTCATAATTCAGTCCTTCATTAGAGGAAGAAAAAATGTAAATTAAAAATACCTCAGCCAAGCCATTCCCAGCAGCAATAACAGAAATCTCTGCTGGCTAAACAAGAGGCCGCCAGACTGCTATCAGAACCTCTCTGTTTGCTATCATTTTAGACTGCAATTAATTTAAAATTTTTACTTCCAAAGTAAAGTGAGGGAATACAATAATCCCAATTTACTTTTTTAAATAAAAAGCTTAAGTGGAAAGGGTCCATGGGGAAAGCTCAACCTAGGCCAAGGTAATTCTCATCATGAGGAGAACCTCCTGTTTAAAATGCAGAGTCACAGGACAGCCTGGCCTTTCTTCCCATAATGCTTCCTCGGGGCTTAAGAGAATTCTTTTATCTCCCCCCCCCCCTTTTCCTTTTTGGTTTTTTAAAAAAAGTAAAGTTGGACTTGCAAACACTAGCGGTAATTGCCTTAAAAAAGCAATTCTAAAGAATTGGGAGGCCCTGCTGAAAGAATGTTCTCTAAAAGCTATAGGGAGCAAAGGGATTAAGAAGCAGATCATAAAGCAAATGTATCCAACATATAAAGCATCCGGAAAGGATCTGAATTTCCTTCCATAAGCAATAGGCCAGATCAGTTGCAGAGGGGACAGGATTGGGGAATTCAGCATGCCCAGAAATGGGGGCAGCGGCTGAAGCATGTGGTCTTAGGAGCCTTGTTCAAAAAGGTGGTTTGGGTAAGAAAGAATGGATCCTGGGTTACAGAGGACATCCCAAAAGGTACTGAATTAACGTGGGGCTCTACCCTCTGGGATAACTCAAGAGAGCAAAACAGGGTCCTTGTCCGTAGCCCCAGGACTAGAATTAGAGTAGCAGGCAAGTTCTTCAGGGCCATTTCTGGGCACAGTGGGATGATGGATGGACAGAGCTAATAAAAGTCGGTGCAAGATGGAGGCATTGTCAGAGGAACAATTTCTCCAGTGATATCCTAATGCCCAAACCAAATGGATAGAAGACTTCTTTGATTCATGTTTTGGGGATGATGACAATCACATCTCTTGTTTCTATGACGACACAGATTTCTGTTTCTCTTCCCATCCATCCCTCTACCGCTTCGTCTCTTTTACTTTCTCTCGATGTACCCCCTTGACTCAGTGCTCCCAAGGGATCCTCTGTGGCCCTCTTTCCGTCACACATGTTCCACTCCTCTGTAAGTTTGCCAGCAAATAATAAATACTCCAACATCAAATCCCATCCTCCCACAACTTCCAAAAACCCTGCAGTTACGTAACCAAGTGCCTGCCAGAAATCTTCACTTGCATTTCCTAAAGGCACTTGAAATTAAAGATCATCATGTCTAAAATTAAACTTGAACTCTTCAGCCTACCGCTATTCTTCCACGACAAATTTACCTTTCTCCTCTATTGTTCTTCTCTGTACTCACATTGCCATCTGCTATGGTATAAACTGTTTCCTCCAAAATTCAGACGGTGAAGCTCTGATCCCCCCAAGCAGTGGTGGACGGAGATGGGGCCGTTGGGTGGTACTTTGGCTTAGGTGAGGTCAAGAACACTGACTCCCATAATGGGATTAGTGCCTTTCAAAGAAGAGAATCCAGGGAGCTGCCTTCTCTCTCCCCCTGTACAAAACAAAGTTACATTTTTCTTACCATGTGGGCATAGTAAGATGGTGACCACCAGCAAGCCAACAGAAGAAACGTCACAATAGGCCCTTCCTCGAAGATCCTTTATGTTCGATTTCTCAGCTTCTGAAACTGTGAGAAATAAAGGTCTGTTGCTTACATCTTCCCATCGGTGTATGCTGTTACAGCAGCCTGAGCTAAGACCCTCTTTATCCAGTCATCCGAGACAGAGACCAAACGATAATTCCAGTCCCTTTCTTCTCACTTGCCTTCCATATCTAATCACCTTTGATATTCTCATCCACTGTATTTTTCTCTGACTTTCAAATTCATCCTTTGTTTCTCTAATCCTACTGACTTTCCTCTAATGCCGGCTGCACTATATCTTATCTGGACTATTTTAATAGTCTCACTTATGGACTCTGTGCTTTTAGACTGTCCACCTCAATACTCCCATCTCCATACCTCTCAGTTTTCTAGAGTCGTACCATAGGGACCCTTCTAAAATGGATCCTTTTAGATTGTCCACCTCAATACTCCCATCTCCACACCTCTCAGTTCTCTAGAGTGGTACTATAGGGATCCTTCCAAAATACATATTTGACCATGCCATGTACCTGTAGAAAACTCTAATGCTTACCAATAGCTTTAGGGTAAAATCTAAGCAATTCAGTTTCTTTCTTTCTTTTCTTTTTTTTTTTTTTTTTTTTTTTTTTTTTGTCTTCCAAACCATTCTGCTTGTCATGAATTTACAAGTACTTCCATGGCATGAATATATAGACTCCCTCTCTAGAATGGGCGATTAACATTTGCAGTGTGGTTTAACTGGTTTGTCTCAATGAGTTGTGAGTTATGTTAAAAGTCACCTGCCTACAGCAAATGATGTATACCAAGTTTTCTCTCTCTCTTTTTTAAAAGATTTTATTTATTTATTTGACAGAGAGAGATACAGTGAGAGAAGGAGCACAGCAGAGGGAGTGGGAGAGGGAAAAGCAAGCTTCCCACTGAGCAGGGATCCCAATGCGGGCCTTGATCCCAGGAACCTGGGATCATGACCTGAGCAGAAGGCAGATGCATTAACAACTGAGCCACCCAGGCACCCTGATATATTGCAAGTTTTCAAATGATTTTCTTTCTCTAAAAGAGTAAAGAGAGTAGATACAACATGTATCTCAGTAGAGAATGTATTAATAATCGTTACTTTAGAATATGTTATATATTGTTGCTGCTTTTTATGTGCTTGACTTTTGTTTTTTTGTTTTTTGAGTTTTTTTGTTTTTTGAAATACAATTGACATACAATATTACATTGGTTTCAGGTGTACAGCATAGAGATTGGATAACTCTATAGGTTATGCTAAGCTCACCACAGTGTAACTATCCTCTGTCATATGTCCAACACTATTACATTACCATTGACTATATTCCCTAGACTCTATCTTTCATCCCCAGGACTTTTTCATTCCGTAACTAGAAGCTTATACCTGCCACTCTCCCATTGTGTTTTATTTTAAAAGACTTAATTGTCTCATCACCACTTTTCAATTTCATCTCCCACTATATTCCCCTAACGCATCATACTCTTTAATATCTTGCTGGCTACTTGTGTTCCTTCCTTCACTTAAAATTCACAAAATTATCCCGACAAATTAATGTCAGTATTTCAAAAGGCAGCTCAAATGTCAACTTCTCTGTAAAGCATTTTTCTAACACCTGTTACTATACTGTTCCATGTTTATAAGACATCTTTTATTTTGAATCAGTATTCCACTACATTTAATTATTTTGAATGCAGTTTTAATAGATGCTGCCCACGAGTTCTGATATGTAATTCTTATTAATTTTATTATGGTTTCCTCTTGAACTCATTGCTTTCTACAAGAATACTTCCAATTTCTAGACAGAAAAAAGATTCCCCCTTTTAGTTGTTGATTTCTAATTTAATTGCATTGTAATTAATACATTCTATATGTTATTGATTACTTAAATATGCTAGGACTTCTTTGATTTATCACTTGGTACAATTTGTAAATACTTTATGCAAGCTTCAAAACACTGTATGTTCTTTATTACTTGAGTATATAAGTAACTATTAATTTAAGTTCATGAATTTTTTTTATATGTATGATCAACAGGTTTCTGATAGAAATGTGTTCAAATCTCCTTTTCGTTTCCATGAGCTGGTTTTATATATTTTATATATTTTGACCCTGTGATATTAGATGCATAAAAATTTGTGCTATTGATATCCTGGGATATACTTGAATTGTTTATTTTATTGGGCAATGTCTTATCTTTTTTATTAAATTTTTTTTTTTACTTTGGTGTATTTTGTAGTAACAGCTTGTATATTTTGGGTGGAGGAAAAACGATATATATGTGTGTGCTTTTTCCAAACTGTATGTGTGTTGTGTGTGTTTGGGCTATTTTTTTTTTTTTCTGGTTAGTGTTTTACAGTATATATTACCTCTTAATTTTCAAACTTTTTGTGCATTATAAAAAATTATGTGAAGCAAATACCTAATAATATATTATGCCTTTGAATAGGTGAATTTTATCCACTTACATTTATTTTTATTATACCGTGATTTACTGTTAGGTATTTACTATTTTTCAGAACTGGCTTGTACCAGCACAAAAGAATTGACTTCACATCTCTGTGCAGCTGTTCTTTCAGAAGCATCACAGTAGTAGCTTAAAATCAGTCTTGGTAGGGTTATTTACACCACAGAAATTGGCAAATTCTACAAATCAGAGCTTTATATTTTTAAGATGAAAATCACTGTTAAACATTTTCTAGCACACTATTGAATGTATTTGCTATGGCATCATTATATGTTGTGTTCTTTTTATACCAATCTTCTTTTCCTGTTCACTTTTACTCTCACCTTCCATTCTATTGAGAAAGTTTTAATATTTCCTTTGAAGTCATTTTGTTTTTTTTCTCTGGATTTAAGGGTTTTTTAAGTTCATATTTTTTAGGGATCTATTTATTTTAGAGAGAGTGAGTGTGTGTGTGTGTGTGTGTGTGTGTGTGTGTGTGAGTGGAGAGAGGGGCAAAGGAAGAGGGAGAGAGAGAATCCTCAAGCAGACTCTCTGCTGAGTATGGATCCCAACTTGGGGCTCAATCAATCCCAGGACCCTGAGAATATGATCTGAGCTGAAATCAAGAGTTGTCTGCTTAACCAACTGAGCCATCCAGGTTCACCTTGAGTTCATTTTTAGGAGAGGTTTTTAATCATCTGTGTGTGTTATTGTTATTGTTATTTTGATATTTGGTTTTAGATCTCTTTTACATTTCCTTTTTCATACCTGTTCACATCCAGATATCCTGTGGTTGCCTCCAACCTGACCTGGCATTCCTATAGTTCATATCCAGGTCTCAAAGCGGTTTTTCAGAGTTCCTTCCCTGTAATGATATTTAGGTTATCACAGGTGAGATTATTTGCTCATTATTTCATTTGGTGGAGAAAATATTTTTTAAATATTTTTTTTCTGACCAAAAACTAATACATGTTTATCACCAGAATTTAGGAATATATTAAGAAGAAACAAAAAACTCAAGTCTCACCATGTAGATATAACTATTTCTAACTATATTTTAATAAGTTTGTGATCATAGCCTACCATTTATAAAAGTTTGTATTTGATGTTTCAACTTATGTTACTCTGCAGGCACTACTTGAGACATATAATCTTTCTTTAAAAAATAATTTTAAGGTATGTATAACATTACAAGGTAAAGACCCCATAATTTAAAGAGCTATTTGATTATTGTTAGGTATTCAGGTCACTTCATTTTTTGTTTGGCTATTAAAAAATATTCTAACAGCATTATCAACAATACCCAAGCTATGGAGAGAGACCAAATGTCCATTGACTGATGTATGGATAAAGAAGATGTGAAATATATATATATATATATATATATATATATATATATATGAAATACACACACACACACACAGGAATATTACTCAGTCATTCAAAAAAAGAAATAAGTCAGTCAGAGAAAGACAAATACCATGTGATTTCACTCATATGTAGAATCTAAGAAAGAAAACAAATGAACATATGGCAAGGGGGGAAAGAAAAAAAGGAGAGAGGGAAACAAGTCCTAAGAGACTCTTAACAACAGAGAACAAAGAGGGTTGATGGAAGGTTGAGAGGGATGGGCTAGATGGCTGATGGGCATTAAGGAGGGCACTTGTGATAAGCACTAGGTGTTGTATGTAAGTGATGAATCACTGAATTCTACTCCATAAACCAATATTGTACTATATGCTAACTAATTAAAATTTAAAAAAGGATTGTCCCTTACAGTACATAATTATATATCACATATCCTTAAAAATTATTTTTTAGGTGAAATAACTATTTCAAAGATATGAACTTTTTTTTAAAGATTTATTTATTTATTTATTTATTTGAGAGAGAGAAAGCGAGCACATGAGCAGGGGGAGGCGCAAAAGGAAAGGGAGAGGGAAATTCAAGCAGGGTCCATGCTAAGCATGGAGCCCCATGTGGGGATCATTCTTAACACCCTGAGATCACAACCTGAACCAGAAGCTTAACCGACTGCACCACCCAGGTGCCCCAAAGATGTGAACTTTTAAAAAACATCTTTATCATATTGTCACATTTCCCCATAGAAAGATTATATTAATATAGATTCTAATCAATACTATAGGCAAATGCCAGGGCAAATGTATTTTATATCTTATCCCCAGTACTACTGAATTCAATATTGTTTATCCTCTTCTATTTTTCTTACCGTGTGGATTAGAAGATGCAATGAAGAGAAATCAAAGTGTTCAGGAAACATTGAAATACTGATGTGATTAGATGGATATTCTTTGGATTTTATCTTAAAGAAAACTAATTCTTCTAACCCTGTCACTTCCTGTGTTCTCTTAAAAAATGTGGAGAAGCACATTAGATACCATTAGATGAGAGCTGAATGCATACAATTTCCTAAGAGCAAGGAACACTTGATAATACAACTAATTTATAGCCCCATCCCCTCATCCTTGCCAGGGGCTACACAGACCACTATTGAAACCAAGCATTTCCTAGACCTGGGGACATGTCAATATACTATATCAAATACTGTAGTAGATATTTTTATTTCTAAACAGTAATGGAGGGGCACCTGGGTGGCTAGTCATTAAGTGTCTGACTTCGGCTCAGGTCATGATCCCAGGGTCCTGGGATTGAGCCCCACATCAGGCTCCCTCCTCAGCGGGAGCTTGCTTCCTCCTCTCCCCCTGCCCCCTGCCTGTGTTGTGTCTCTCTCTGTCAAATAAATAATAAATTTTAAAAAAATAATAAGCAGTAATGGATAGAGTTAATGATACAAATAACATTACTACTTGATTTTGATCAAGAATTTTAACAAACATGAGACATTCTTCCTTTTCCTTACAAGTATTATTTTTTTTCTATTGATAAGGAAAAATCTTGAATAATTGTCCAGTGCAGTTTCCCATACTACACTGTAAGGTTAGTCTTCCATTTTCTGTTCTCAGTATAAATAGCAATCTTATTTCATTTCATTATCTTTTAAACCATTTTAAGATGATCTGTGTGTAGTTACTGGATGAACCATTTGGATTAACCCAATTCAATACCACAACTGATTCAGCTTAACTGTACTTTATAGAATGGACATAGTCAGTCAGTTGTTTTAGAATAGTGCAAAGACAATTAAGTTACCTTAGCTATTTAATTTCCAGATTGAATGACAAAAGTTATGGGACACTTGGCTGGCTCAGTTGGGAAAGCACGTGACTCTTGATCTTCCAGTCATAAGTGTGAGCCCAATGCTGGGTGTAGGGATTACTAAAAAATAGACTTAAAAAAAAAAACAAAATCTAAAATTTACAGATTACTCTGTTTCTTTAAAATCTGATTAACAAACTATATCTTCTCCTGTTTCTCTTTTGAATTATTTAAAAATCCTCACTGAAAATGTTTAGCAATAAAGATTAAACTTGGCCACTACATTCAAGGAGTATTTGACTAGCTGTAAATATAATGGAATTACCACTTTCTAGATATACATGCAATTAGTAAAAGGAAAAAATTTTTAAAAATTTGCATTTTTCAGAAATTTGGACCGTTAATAAAAAAAAAAAAGCCATACCATAGACTTCTATAATCAATTTCCTTCTATGCTAAAGATAAAAACAAGATTAAGTTTAAAAAGTATGCTCTAGTGATTCATTATTAAGAATGAAATAGATATAATACATACATACAGACTTCTACAACCTATTTAATACTTACAGAACACTTGTAGAAATGAAAGTTGTTCGTTCATGAGTCAGGGGCCTATCTACTTTACCTAGTTAAGCAAAATGTGAAGAGATTATGTCTTCCATGAATTTTCATGAAATTCCTCCTCTCTAAAACAAAACAAAACAAACAAAAAGGCAATTCGTGTCTTGATTATTTGTTTGGTGGCAAGAAGAGAAGGGCTTTGGGATGCTTAAGCATATCGTCAATAAAGAATACCACCTTTGGATGAAAGGAGCACCTATTTTATACAAGTTGTAAAAGAAGATTATATAATTACTAAGAATAGTAATTATTCCCCTAAAGACTTGTTTGTTTGTTTTTAAAGCTAAGGAAATCGATCAATTTCAGACTTGTATCTGTTTTAAGATACAGAGTCAAATAGGTTCACTCATTTTCAAATTACAGAAAAGGTGAAAAATATTTTGTCCTTTTCTTTTAAATCTATTTTTTATGTGCTAGTTTAACACGGCACATTAAAATTTTATATAACACTTGTGACAAGATTATCATCTTTAGCAAAGCAGGAAAATAAACTTAGGTTTAAGGTTTAACTTCTTCATGGGTTATCAGAACCTCAGCAGGAACTGGACTCTTCTCTAGCTTGGTCTGGGACAAACATGGCTACTCCAAACATCACCTGCTTTTCCTCACCTTTTGTGTTAAGATTCAGGAAAGCATATGGCTAAAATAGTAAAACTTACCACAATCTTTACAGCCTCTACCTGTCTTGGGACCTATGCTGTGCATCAAGTTTTTCGGATTCGGGAATAAAAGCAGAAGAGAAAATAAAGGGTAGAATATAGGGAGAACTGAATTCATTGTTTTCCACAAGGGTGAAGTTCAGGATTAATGTGAAGACCAAAGGAGCATCTCTTGTCAATTTTAGGTGCCTTCCATGGATATTCTCAGATCCACTGACATCCCCAAACCGGTGCATGGAGTAAGTGGTAACTTCCACAACATTGGCCCTTCCCACATGCCAGGAAAGCAACTATAACCCTCTTCCCATTTCCCACTTTCAGATTTTACTGTCATTTCTCCTTTGTCATTCCATATTATTAGACATCAGGAAAAGCAAATGAATACACAAACTCCTCCACTCAAACAGGTCAAAGCGTCCTTGTACAGACAACGTAAACCATTCTTAATTTGATGTTAACAGTAACCTGTCAGACAGGGATGACCTCAAATATAGTCCCCCTGTTGGTGGGCATAATTAAAACAAAGAGTTCAAATTTTACAATGCTCATGTTTTCTTGTAGCAATACTCTTCTTACTATCATGAAATCCCTACTTAATTTATGGGCTTCTCTCAGCCTCGACATTTCCTTAAAAGAATTCTTTTAACGTTCAAAATCACAGTGAGCTGGATTAGTCTGCTTCTAGCTCTGATTCCCCAAGGGAGACGAAATGGGTCTTCTGATTAATGTTTTGTTTGGGAGTATATCACTTACCTGAAACAGAAAGGCTTGTTGCAGAATTGAAATGTCTTTGATGTAGGCTGTTTACTGTCATGTTCACACTTTCCCAAGAGACTCCAAAGTGGGTCTGCTACTGATGATTGCTTCATTCACTAAGGAGAGACCTGTTAATCAAGCATCCGGATCAGCTGTATTGCTAACTTTCTGTTGGACAATAGGTTGGTAGGATTCTTGCCACTGACATGAATTGGTATCAAGCTGTTGCCTGGCACCCAAAACTAAGTATCTTTATTTTGTTAAGGAAAAAAAAAAAGTGGAAATTTTAAAAACATGGAGAAGCAGAAAGCAAAGAACAGAAATTCTTAAAATTAAATTTAGGAGAGAAGTTATTATTGAAGGAGATAAAGATCAAATGAAATGATATAGGGAAACTAGCTGACAGAGAAGATGAATGTTTACGAAGAATCCCTGGTATTCAATGGGAATGTTCTATCATCAGCAAAAAAATTGAAAACCACACTAATTCATGTATCTCTGCTTCAGTGGGATGGAATATGAGAACGTTTGCCCCAGGAACTCTGAGTGCCAATATAACTTCATTCAGAGACTTGATCTTAATAAAATATTATGTATGTTCTTATTTATTTCAAAAAACACTTAGAATGACTCAGTCTTTTAAGAAAAACTATGAGTTGTGTAGATTTGTTTCTGACTTGGACTGCTACATTTGTATATGGGGTAAGATGCAGTTCATGGTTAAAATATTGGTATTTGGGTAATTTTAGTGTGGTTCAAAAAATTTAGTGTGGTTCAAAAAATCTTTCAGATTGTTCTAATTTGGAGTCCAAGGTTTTCCCAGTTGAAGTCTGGCTCCAATATGCCATTTACAACTTGGTGCAACTTGGTTGGAGGGAGTATGAGACTAACATATTCTGAATGTGAAGAGTTGAATCTTGTAGTTATATTCTATTAGATTAAACATACAAAGTTTGATTAGCAATGATTTAATACTGAAGTCAGCTAGAGTAATATTAAAATTAAAATGGGAATGCTGTGTTCAAAGATAAGTCACATTCATTAGGGTAGCTACTATCAAAATAAACAAACAACAAAAATAAAAACTCAGCAGAAAATAACAAGTGTTGATGAGGATGTGGAGAAACCAGAATCCCAATCCTGGTGTACTCAGAATGGGAATATCAAATGGTAGAGCCATGCTGGAAAACAATATGATGGTTCCTCAAAAAAATAAAAAATAGAATTACCATATGAACCAGCAATTTCACTTCTGGGTATATATCCAAAAGAATTTAAAGCAGGGATTCAAAGAGATGTTTGTACATCTATGTTCATAGCAGCTTTATTCACAATAGTCAAAAGGTGAAAGGAACCCAAGCGTCCATCAACAAATGAATGGATAGATGAAATGTGATATAGATGTACAGTGCAACATTATTCAGCCTTAAAAGGGAAAGAAGTTCTGACTCATGCTACAAATCTTGAGGACGTTATGCCAAGTTAAATAAGCCAGTCATAAAAAGACAGGGGCGCCTGAGTGGCTCAGTCGTTAAGCGTCTGCCATCAGCTCAGGTCATGATCCCAGGGTTAAAGAATGGGCATAAGACATGAACAGACATTTCTCCAAAGACATACACTCTTTGGAGAAAAGACACATGAAAAGATTCTCAACATCATTCAGCCTCAGGGAAATGCAAATCAAAACCACAATGAGATACCACCTCACACCTCTCAGAATGGCTAAAATCAATTACAGAGGAAACAACAGGTTTTGGTGAGGATGTAGAGAAAAAGGAACCCCTGTGCACTGTTGGTGGGAAAAAAAAAAGTGGTATAGCCACTCTGGGAGAATTATGTAGATTCCTCAAAAATTAAAAAAAAAAAAAAAAAAAAATAGAAGTACTTTGGAGCACCTGGGTGGCTCAGTTGGTTAAGCTTCTGACTCTTGACTTGGGCTCAGGTCATGATCTCAGGGTGGTGAAATCAAGCCTCTGCTCCTTCCCCCACTTGCTCTTTCTTTCTCTCTCTGTCTCTAAATAAATAAATAAAGTCATTAAAAAAACAGAACTACCGGGGCACCTGGGTGGCTCAGTGGGTTAAAGCCTCTGCCTTCGGCTCAGGTCATGATCCCAGGGTCCTGGGATTGAGCCCCGCATAGTGCTCTCTGCTCAGCAGGGAGCCTGCTTCCTCCTCTCTCTCTGCTTGCCTCTCTGCCTACCTGTGATCTCTGTCAGATAAATAAATAAAATCTTTAAAAATATATATATAACTACCATATGATCTAGGAATTATATTATTGGGTATTCATCCAGACTACAAAAACACAAATTCAGAGGGATACATACACCCTAGTGTTTATAACAGCATTATTTACAATTGTCAAACAGTGAAAGCAGCCCAAGTGTCTATCAGTTGATGAATGGATAAAGAAGAGGTTGCATATACATGAAATGGAATATAATTCAGCCATAAACAGAATGAAATCTTGCCATTTTTGACAACTTGGATGGCTCTAGAGGGTATAATGCTAGGCAAAATAAGCCACTCAAAGAAAGACAAATACCATACCATATGATTTCACTCATATGTGGAACTTAAAAAACAAAACAGCAGACAAAGGGTAAAAAAAGAGAGACAAGCCAAGAAATATACTTTAAAGCACAAATAGATAGTTACCAGAGGAGAGGTGGGTGATGGTATGGGTGAAATAGGTGAAGGGGATTAAGAGTACACTTAACCATGATGAGTGCTAAATAATATATGGAAATACTGAATCACTATAGTAAAATAAATAAATAAATAAATAAATAAATAAATAAATAAATGGTCTATACCATTCCACATTCACATTGCAGCATGTGAGTTCATTTCTCCACATCCTTGACAATACTTGCTATTGTCAGTCTTCTTGATTATAGCCATTCTAATGGCTGTGTTGCAGTATCTCATCGAAATTTGAATTTGCATTTTCCTAATGGCTAATGATGTTGAGCATATTTTCCTTATAATTATTAGCCGCTATATATCTTTGATGCTATAGTTTGCCACTTTTTAAATTGAGTTTCTGGTTTTATTATTAATGAGTTATAAGGGTTATATATGTCAGATTAAGTCCTTTATCAGGCATGTTACTTGCAAATATTGTCTTGTAGTCTATGGCTTGCCATTTTATTTTTAAATTTTAAATTTAAATTTTAAAAGAGCAAAATTCTTCCATTTTTATGAGGTGTAATTTATCAATTTTTTTTCTCTTATGGAATGGTGGTTATATCTAAGAACTTGCCAAACCCAAGATCACAAAGATTTTTCTTCTATGTTTTCCTCTGAAAGTGTTATAACTTTAGCTCTTACATTTAGGTCTGTAATCCATTTTTTTGTTGATTTGTATATATAATAAGTGATAAGGGTCACGGTTCTTTTTTTTTTTTTTTTTTTTTTTTTGTATATGAACATTCAATTGTCCTGGTATCATTTGTTGAAAATTCACCAATGAATCATTGCTTTGGCACTTCTCTTGAGAATCAGTTGATCATAATTTAAGGATTTATTTCTGGACATTTCTATTCTGTTTCATTGATCTTTTTGTCTATCCTTGTCTATCACTTTTGATTATTGAATGTTTACAGAAATTAGATGGTATAAGTCCTCCTATGTTGTTCTCCTTTTAAAATTTGTTCTGATGATTCTGTGTTTGTGTGTGTGTGTGTGTGTGTGTGTGTGTTGAATTCATTGAGAAATTTGGAGAGAAATTGTTATCTTAAGAATATCGAGTCTTCCAAACCATGAATATTTCTCTGTGGATCTTTAATTTCTCTTAGCGGTATTTGTAGTTCACAGGGCACAGGTCTTAATGTTTCTTTTGTTAAATTGATTCTTAAGTATTTTATTTGTTTTTTTTTTATTATTATGAGTAAAACTGTTTCCTTGATTTGGTGTTCAGATTGTCCATTGCTAGTATACAAGAATAGAACTTATTTTTTTATATCAATCTGATAGTTTATAACTTTTTAAAACTTTATTAGTTAAAGGGTTTGGGTTCTTTAAGTACTTTTTAAAAAAATATTTTATTTATTTATTTGAGAGAGAGAAAAAGAACATGAGAAGAAGGAGGGTGAGAGGGAGAAGCAGACTCCCCGCCAAGCAGGGTGCCTGATGCAGGACTCAATCCGATCCAGGGAGAGGATCATGACTTAAGTCAAAGGCAGTCGCTTAATCAACTGAGCCACCCACCCGCCCTTTTAAGTACTTTTAAAAGGGACTTTCTATTTATCAGATTATGTTGGTCTTTGAATAAAGACTGTTTACTATTTCTTTTGAATTTGCATCCATCACTTCCGTTTCCTTAACTCCTTCAGTTGGCCTTCTGCTCTGACCACTCCAGTGTCACAGGAATCTGTTTTTTGCCTGTAGGTTTCCATAGCTTTAACTCTGGCCATAATGAAGGTGTGGAAAGCTGACTTGTCAAATTTGCAGAGAACCGAAAGTTTGAAGTGAGAACTACTGAGATAACAGACAAAAATTGGGAAGCGAAAGTTCAAGAACTGGCTGAAAAACAATAAGGAATGACAAACACAAAGACAAATGTTTAGGTTCTGAAGATTAACTGCGCAAGTTTCTGGTGGTGATCTGATTTGAAGCCTCTGCACATTGTTTCTCTCCCTTTCTTGTCTTCCCAAACGTCCCACCAGAGGGACTCATTTAATGCCTAGGTACAGATTTACTTCCTCTCTCTTTTTTGATGGTTAAGCTATTCCATCAGAAAATACTCATGTGTGTGTACCCCAGTGCATGTCAGACCTTAGATACTCAATAAAAAGAAGATTCTTCATTTCTAACCAAGTATTTGCAGATTCCTCTCCTATTTCCTTCCCAGAGCTTTCTTTCTAAAAATTCTAAGCAACCACCTATGGAATCACAATTTTTCTTTGCTCTATCATGAAAAAGAGGGAGAAATGTTGGTTCCTTTGTATCTTTTATCCCCTGTATTGAATCATTTAATCATTTCATTGTATTAGCCAGTTCAGGCCAACAATATATTACTATTGACTGGGCAACTTAGACAACAAACATTTATTTCTCATAATTTTGGAGTATAGGAAGTCCAAGATCAAGGTGCCAGCACCTTGGTTGTCTAATGAGGGCCTTTTTCCTGGTGTGAAGATGGCCACTCTCTTGTTATATTACATGGAAGAGACACAGAGAGAGAACAAGCTCTAGTCTCCTTTCTTATAAGGACACTGGGGTGTTCCCCCTCATGACCTCATCTAAATCTAGTTACCAGCCAAAGCTCCACCTCTGAATACTACTTCCCTGAAGGTCAGAGTTTCAACCTGTGCATTTTAGGGAGACATTCATTCCAAAATAATTATGTTGACTTTATCTCTGAAACCTTATCTTTTTAATTTCTGCTTCCACTATCCTGGCCAGGTTTATTTGCCTTTATGCCTGTATTATCACAATAGCCTGTAAGGTTCACCTGAGATTGACCAGAACCCCAGGTATGATTTTTAGATTCAAGGATAAGCAAGAATGAGCTGTTCAGGTTATTGATTTTGATTTATTCTTGAAGAAGCTGTAAAGCAAGGTAAAGTGTATTTAAAAAGATGATGCAAATATGCGACTGCATTTACCAGCTTTTTTCCCATTTTGGGGAGGCATGCATAAATGCAGTCAGAGTCAGCCTTTCAAAGTCTAAAATAATGTCATATTTTACTCTGTTCCAAACCTTTTCAGCAACCTGCATTTCATATAAAGTGCAAGTCAAAGTTCTTTTGGTTTTCTACAGGACCCTATGTGATCTGGCCCCATACCTCTGTGAACTTACCTCCTGCTACTGTTCCTGGTACATTCCATCCCAGAGTCATTGGCTTTCTTGCTGGTCTGGTCTACAAGCTAGTGCAGTTCTCTTGTTCTAGGGCCATTACGCCGATTGTTCTGCTTGGAACTCTCATCCCCTAGATACTTGCAAATCTTTGCTCACATGTCACTTTATTAACAAGGCCTATCCTGCTTAACCTTTTAAAACTTACAACCCATTCTTTCCCTGTTAGCCTCAATCCTCTTATTGAGCTATAATATTTTTTCATAGCTTTTGTCACTGCTAAACTCCTATGTTAGCTACTCATGTACTTAAATGTTATATTTACTGACTCTTTGTTTCTCCTAGTTGGGAAATAAGTTCTAGGAGGTCAGAGATCTTTGCCTGGTACCATGCCTGATACACAGTATGTGTAGGGTAAGTAATTATTGAATGAATAAACATCTCATTCTTTTATTCCTTGCCTGAGCTTCAGGGCCCAGAAGTTTTCCATTTAAGTTCCTTGGGGCCTTTCACCCTTCCTAGACACTTTCTTATCCAAGTTTACAAATTCATCTTTCATGTTATTCTTCCTCTTTATGCCTAGGACCCTTAATACTTTTGGGGTAATACTTAAGTCTTCTATGAAAATGAAATGAAATGAAAATATTTCCCATTTCCACCAAACTGCATTCTAATACCACATGAAATAATCATATTATAGTGTTTTGTTATTTATGCTACATATCTCTATAAGTTGTCTTTCCAACATTTTTATAAGCTTTTCATGAGAATGATACCATGCTATATATATTTTTTTAAGATTTTATTTATTTATTTGACAGATCACAAGTAGGCAGAGAAGCAGAGGGAAGTAGGCAGAGTGGGAAGCAGGCTCCCCACTGAGCAGAGAGCCTGATGCAGACCTCAATCCCAGGACGCTGAGATCATGACCTGAGCCGACTGCAGAGGCTTTAACCCACTGAGCCACCCAGGCGCCGCATTCCATGCTATATTTTTATGATCTCCAAAGGTCATACAAAGAATGTCCAAAAGATATTTGTTGTTAACTTAAACTTAATTTAATTTTAATTTTCTTTCCTTGACAATGATTAGTAAATCTTTGATTCATTCAGCCATATTCAAAATATTTTCTTCAACTATAAGACCAGATTTTGCTAAATGTACCTGACCTGTTAATATGAAACCCATAATGTGCTTTTCTAAGAAATATTTCTTACAATATGACATTTTTTAATAAAATAAGTCAAACATTTTTTGAGGTTTGTACAGACTGTACACATTTCATTCAAATTCTGAAGGTTCAAGCCCTCAGAAAATATGTGTGCATGCTCAGGGTCAGTCACATAATGGCAAACTACATAAAGATGTAGAATAATATCTAAGAATTCTTGTCTTGAATAAATTAAATGCTTATTAACCTTTCAAAAATGATTTCACATATGTGTCTTGGGAAATGGAGTCACTTTACCAATTTGTGTTTATTACCTAAAAGTGTTAATTCCACAAGGAATTTGGGAGGTGTGGGATTTTGTTGTAACATCTAGTTTGCTTTAACGAATAATGTATCTTTCTATAATGATACAATATCAATCCTATATCTATCTATCTATCTACCTATCTATCTGTCAGTCTGAAAGGTCATGGCAAGAGTCATTCAGATAAGTTAACTCCAGGTTACTGCATATTGACAAAGAAATTAAATTCTTTACCAGCTTTGTTTCTAAAGCGGAAAAGAACAGAAAGCATTAGGAGAGATGTAGGGACAGAATCATATTGGGTTATATTGACTAGCTCTGCAGAGTCTCTTTTCTGTAATTAGATTTCTTTATTTTTCTCAATTGGTATTTTGTCCATCAGTTGATCACCCAAAATTGGTCACTTAGTTTTATTAATTTCTTTCATTTCTCACTTTAATGCTTAAGAACATTAATGTGCCTTAATTTACTGTTTAAAAAAATTAATGTGGTTGTATTAATTTTTAATATTTTAATTTTCATTCTAACTGTCTGATAGCCAAGCAAAGATTTCATATCTGCATTGTTTTGAAAATAATTAATACTTGAAAATAGGTTATTAATATCCATGTGATTTTCTTTACACTCCTTCCTCTGGGCGATAAGTTCAGAATGATTTTCTTATGGCAATGGTAAGTGCCCAGAGTCACACTGTGGAAGACTCCTCCCCAGTTCCCCTGCACTCCGCATTTCTTTCTCCTGCCTTCCAAGCCCAGACCCACCACTTCCTGCTCAGTCCTCTTCATCTCTGCTGTTCTCTCTGCCACTCTTCCAGACCCTCTGTACTTCTCCTTCCAGACTTCCCTAAGGTTCACATAAAAGAGGCACTTGGCTGAAGGAAGAACATGTGACTAAAGTCCTCTCACACAAGACTGGGTAGAAATGCCAAAGGTGTCTCTCTTGTGTTTCATCAGCAGCATAGCAGAGTGGTTAAAAGCACAGACTCCAAAGCTTGGGTTTGTAATACTAGATTTACTTCTCACTACTATGTGATATTTTGTCTTGATTTCTAAAATGTTTAGATGTCTAAAGGTTTCCTAATTTTTTCTAAAGATTTATTTATGTGTTTGACAGAAGGAAGGGGGAAAGAGGGAGATACAGAATCCTCCAGCAGACTCCTGGCTGAGTGTGGAGCCCAAATGAGGGCAGGATCTCAGGGCCCTGAGATCACGATCCAAACTGATCTGTTGCTTAACTGACAGAGCCATGCAGGCACCCCTCAGTTTTCTTAATTGTAAAATGAAGATAATAAAAGTCTGTATTTCATAAGGATGTATAAAGATGAAATGTGCTAATACTTAATATTTAAAATCTCAGTTGTAATATACAATGTATAAAGTACTTAGAATCAGCCTTGGCACATAAAGAAAGTTAGTTATGCTTTTACTATGAAATTACTAACATGCTATTATACTATCACTATCACTAAGTAATTGCTACATACATTTCAGCCAATATTATTATTAAACATGTTCACAAATAATGAAGAGAAGGGGCTTTCATGGCAAATCATGCTAGCATGTGTTGTTCTCTGTTACAGAAAGATAAAAAACGTATAAATGACGTTTCCCTGATCTTTAAGGACATATATAGATTCTATTAAGACAAAACAAACTATAATTTTAACTAGTAATTATAATCATTCACTGCAAATTCTCGATCAGCTTTTGTACTCTTTACTTTAAATTCACAAAATTTGCTTTTGTCTTTGAGAAACATACCAAAACATCCCAAACTATAATTTCAGTGTGGTCTATAGTTGTAACTATACAAACTCTACAAAACAAGGTGGGGTGGGCAGTTGCACTGATGAAAGTATATTGAAATGACAGGAAAGTCAGCCCTTCTGGAATTTTTACTTTTCCTATGGTTTGCTTCAGACATACTAGAAACCAGTGTCTTCCTTTCCCATAACATCATCACTAGGTCCTTTTCATTACTTCATACTATTTCAAGGCTTGGTTGCAAAATGAGGAATCCTTTGTCTTGATAAAAATTAAACAGACAAAAAATAAAACAGAGACATAAATAAATTGCATACTTAAGACTGGCATTTATAGATTGAGATACCAATAGCGACATTAAAGACATGAGAATAGATAATAACGAGAATTTTTACATGTAAGAATTGACTCACATTTACTGGCTCTGCTAAAAAGTAGATATTGGGCTAGTCAACCCTGTAGTGGATTAAAAAAAAAAAAAGTATCACTCATACTATCACGATTTTAGGCATTGTACCACATGCTGGCAAGATGATGATGAATAGGACACATTCCAGGTCCTCACAGTCATGTGAGAAGCAAAGGTACAGCTGTCAAGGATCAATTTTCAGAAAAATCCATGGCTTACAGAATCTCACCAGTTGAAAGAAACCAGGCTCCACCTTTGTGCTTGCATTTGAATAAAGTTCAGAAAGAGGCAATACCAAACTATGCTGCTAGGATTAAGGAAAGTGACTACTCCAGCGGTAGGTAATTAGAAGCCAGCACAAACCAGACTCCTTGATATAAGTATTGGTTATATGAGGTTTTTCACTTTTTGAAAATACACTTATGGTTTGTATGCTTTTTCATCTGAGTGTTATTCTTCAATTAAAAAAAAAATCCCATGGGGCGCCTGGGTGGCTCAGTGGGTTAGGCCATTGCCTTCAGCTCAGGTCATGATCTCAGGGTCCTGGGATCGAGTCCCGCATCAGGCTCTCTCTGCTTGGCAGGGAGCCTGCTTCCCCCTCTCTCTCTCTCTTCCTGCCTCTCTGCCTACTTGTGATCTCTCTCTGTCAAATAAATAAATAAAATCTTTAAAAAAAAATCCCATGATTCATTAGAATTCAAAAGCACTGTCTTTACATTTTTTCTAAAATTCTAAGGAGAGATGCAATAACATCTTCCTACTTTTCTCTTTCTCCAGGTCTCTAGCCTTTCCTGAGTGCTGCCCTCATGCTTGTACTAAACTTATTTAAATGTAATATAACAGCCACTTCCTTGGGTTCTGCCAAATATTGATTAACATGCAGATTTCTTTGGCTTTACAGTTTATTAGCATTTTGGGAAATATATACAAAAGTGATTTATTACATAGCAGATATATAACTAGTAGACATATTAACTTCAATGTAATAGCTATTGTTGTTCATGACCACGTCCTCTCTCCACCCACCAATACGGAGTTCTAATGCACCTAATTCTAGATTCATCCTAGATCTTTCATTTGATCTTTTCTCCTGTATAGTCTTCCCACTCCCTCCACGTGAGCTGTCCCTTGGATCTACCTCCATCTTCTTCAATTTCCCTGACTCCAGTTGAGGAGAGAAATTCCGCGCCTGCTTTGACCCACCTTATTCTGACAGCGTCTCCTCTCCATTATGCACTGAGTGTTGAATGAGGCTCTTCCAATGTTTTGGCATGGGGTGCAGGGGAAACCCATTTCTGTGAAAACCCTAAAAGTGCAGGAAAGTTAGCCTCTTCTGACACAATCTTCAGCCAATTGGTTGATTGGTAAATGCTACACCCTGGCATCTTTTAAGTGGACAGTTCTGGGAGATATTCTTTATGCTCCTCAGAGAGGTTTCTGGAGTGCTGTTGCTACGTCAGTGCCTAATTTAATAATGCACACCCTTTTCTCTTGACTTCTTTTACTCTTCTGGATTGCTAACTCCTGCCCACTGTCACTACCTTCCAGATCCATTACTTGCGCAGTAGTCTTTGAAGCTTTTTTCTCTGTGGGGGATGATGACTGAAGTAATTGGTACCTAGCAAGCAGATGCACAGGAAGGATAGGACCCCAAAACTAAATCACTTACGAGTCAGATGGAAACATGAAACCCACTGGTACTGGACAGTGTGGGGTGGCGAAGTCTAGGTATGTTATGGCATCACAGTGATGAGATCTCTCATCTGTAGCAGAATAAGCCGAGTAGTAGGCTGGTGGAAGGCCTAGTGTGGCTCTAACACACTAGTGGTAGGAGGATAATCATCATTTTAAGGATTAGGAATTGAACTGGCTATTACTCATGCTTTGGAAGACTTGAGCAACAAGAATGAGAGATCAGACAACCATCAAGAGAAAGAAGGTCTTCCAAGGAAGACCCTCATTTCCTGCAGCTATGAAGCAGATTTTATTTAAAACCAGACCCAGGAGTTTCAAAGGACAGTCAAAGTCCAGCCTTCTCACTATCATTGCAGCATTTACACAGGCCATGGAAGGCAAGGCCAGTGTGGCAGAGGGTAATCTAGGCATGCTTCCAGAAACATGAAATCTCTTCCCAAGGTTGACCTAGCTACTCTACTCTGGAATAACTGCTCTATCAACATCAGAAATTAATGATGATTCCTCTGTATGGTATTACTGTCTACTCCAGATTTGCTTTTATTATCCCTGACACAAGTTCCCCTACCTGCACTACCATGTAAGAGCTTACACAATGCCTTCTTTATTTATTGGCATGAATTCTCCCACAATATTGTCTCCAAATAAGGGACCCATTTTGTAGCAATGGGTGTGTGACCATGGAATGCATTGGTCCTAGCACAAATATATATATATACACATATATATATTTATTATATATATTTATATAAATATATATAAAGTATATATCACATATATAAATTATATATTTCTATAATATATTTTATAATTTTTATAATCTATAATTTACATTTATATAAATGTAAATATATCATATTTATAATTTATAATATGATTACATTATATAATTTATAATATATACATATATTATTTAAATATATATATACATTTTATATTAAATATATATTGAATACATATACACACACATGTTTTTATATATACATACTTACACACACACCCCTACATATATATCCCACAAAGCTGCTTAGTCTAATAGACTGAGAATAGCCTATTCAAATATCACCAAGATGCTGGCCTGGAAACCCAACCCTGAAGTATTGGAATGCTAAATTGATAGTCAATATATAGTGCTGTGTCCTCAAAATCTAGAACACCCATGTTGAAAAATAAACATTGGCTATAGGGTTGGCCCCTCTCACCACCATTTTCAGGCTCTCATTTTAAGAATTTGGTTTTCAACCCTAAGATGTGTAGATATATATATCCTTACTTCCAGAGGTGATAGCTTCCATCAGGGACCAGAGTACCGTCAAGGAGTAATATTTATCCATCAGTTCTCTATTGACCAACGATTGCCCAAGGAATCATTAACTTTCCTGCATATATAAGCTTTGCATGCAGGCAGGCCTAGCAGTCTTTCCCTGGAATCTCATGCCCCAGGTCAAGTTTTCTACTGTATTCCAGGTTTTTTCCTGATCTTGAAGCTGTACAGACTTCCAGGTCACTCTAAGATCTCCATGTCAGTGGACCGGCAGGCAAGAAAGGAGTCCTAACTGCCATTAGGAGCTGGGAGTACTGCTACATATGGGGGTGGGAAGGAATTAACTGGAACATTTCCTGGTGTTCCTCTACCCAGTAAAATAGTGAATGGGCAGCTGCAGGAACTACCAATCAATAATGGTAGAGCTATTGAGGGTTCAGAACTCTTAGGGGTCTAAGTTTGTGTCACCCCAGAGACAAGTAGCCAGAGTAGCTGAAGTATAGTTTAGCAGGAGGAAAGTCAGAATGGGTGATGAAGACCGAAGATGACCATCAGTTAAAAATCTTATGACAGATATAACAGGAAAGGGGGACAGTTGTGTCTTGTTTCACAAACCTTTACTAAGTCTTTTGAGGGTCAAAACCTAGTAGACTCTGTTATGAATTGGACTTCATGAAAGACAGGAATCTTGCAATGGGTAAATTTTGTCAGATAATTCTTATTCACTAATTCACCTTTTCTTGGCCTCATCTCTGATTCCAGGCATGGCTACGGCAAATTAATTCTGCAAAGACTTCAATTTACCTGGAACTGACAGCATCTTGTCTCAAGCACGCACCAAAAATCTTTCACATCTTCTTTGACATTGTACTATTGGATGCCAGGCAGAGCTTAGTCAGTGGAGATGAGAACACAGCCTGAAATGTGAGGGAGTCATGTTTATGCCCATTGGGCCAACTCTGCACCAATGGGGGATAGAAGATGATCAAGAAATGCTTTTTTCCCTCCTTTCAATTCTTAGGTAAAAATTTAACATACTTAGGTAAAAATTTAAAAATTTAAAAAAAAATTATTATTTTTTTCCTTCCCAATTTCAATTTCTGGGATCACTTGCCCTTTAGCCCTGGGACCACCTCTCAGAAAGACTTGTATCCAAGTCTTTGTTGCAGATTCTACATTCATTATTAAAAGCATACCTTCTTCCCCTCATTTCATTCAAAGAAGCTTCCTCCGTCTTCTGATGTCTTGACACGAGCTAAAATTACCATCCAGAATATCTCACCTGTCCCTAGTAGCCTTATGAAAGTATATCCTCCAAATGAAAACATTCTCTTCCCTAAGCAGAATTCAGATACCTCTTTTTCTTTCTTCACTAGCTGATTTTCTTAAGCCTATAAATGGGCTCAATTTATTCCTATTTAAAACATCCATTTCCACAGACACACCTATTCACCTAAATTCCGAGACAAAACAGTCACCAAGGACACTAAAACTATGCATTCGATTTTATATCTTTCTTCTTCTCAAAATAATAGCTGACATTTATCGAGTGCTTATCATACGCCAGGTGCCACTCGCAAATTATGTGCAAAATCTCATCTTATTTTCACAAAACTCTGGTTGATACTATTATTGTCTCTAAATGCATAGAGTAAGGAGTTGTAGTTCTTTGATATCAATGGCTTGGTTAAGGCCGTATCTACAACATCTAAGCAGGGACTAAAGCCTTCGCCTCTGCCCCTGGCGTATGCACAGCAGAGTTGCTTTAAGAACTACTTGTTACTGTTTTCAACACCTCACTTTTCATTCTTCTCGGTTAATTACCCTGGCTTCACAAGGAAACAGCACTTGCTAGCGTGCTGCTAGGGTTTATTTGCTAGCGTTATTTGCTAGGGTCCTAGTGTTGTCCTAGTATGCTAAATCCAATGGATATGATTCATCCTTATCTTACTCTGCAGTCTGTGAGGCTTGATAAAGCTCATTAGTCCCCCCCTCCTTCTGAATGTCTAAACTGGTTACTCTGTTTGTTCATGGTCTTTTTCATAAGTTTCTTTCTGTCCCCAAACTTAAATATTGTGATTACAAGTTTTAGTCTCAGCTTTCTTTTCACTTTATAACATCTCTTTGAGTAGCTACAACTACTACTCTTAAACAACAAAATCCAACAGAATATTGAAGATCTAATTGGCTTTCTTAAGCAATTCACAAATCAGGCAGCATCCCGTCTAGCAACTGGAAAGGAGATTAGTTGAACTGAGCTGCAGAAATGGGAAGGTTTTGAAAGGTAGAGGGAAAAAAAAAGATATTATTAGCAAAGAACCTGTTGTTTCAGGCTAAGTGGCCCTCCGAAGGGGAGCTGAAAGGTCCCATCAGTAAATTTCCTAGCACTGACCAGGACATTTCAGGTTGACTGGTGCAAAGTTACATTCCAGGGGCAGGGGCTGAGACCATAGTTAGGTTAGGTGTTATGTCTTGGTTTTCTGATGTGGGGCTCTTAATATAAGTGGTGGATTTCATTTTTGGCTTGTGATGGTCTTTCTAGCATTACCTTACATTGACTTCTTGACCAGCATTTACAAGAACCAAAATTTTATCTGAATTTCCAACAATTTGTATTTCCAATTTAATTAATCAATGTCCCCTGAAGTTACTATTATTATTATTATAAAATTTTAACATCAGTCATCTAGCTACCCACAGTAGAAACTTGAAATTTTTACCAAAGAATGTAGGGAAGTTCATTGCAGACTGTCCACAATCTTAAATAGGATGAGCATTAGGGATAATATGTGCAGTGTCCTCAGAGAAACCTTAGCTCAATCAGAGCCTTCATTGCAAGAGCCGGAATGTTAAGTAAATACTTTATGCTCAGTGAGAAGTAGGGAAGACTTCAATGGGGTATGACTAGATGTTCTAGACTTATTTTGCAGGTGATTCTGAAAACAATTATTCTGGAGATGAAGGAAAAACCCATTCAGGGAGAAGGGGCTTTCTACTAGATAATTTTTGATTGCTTGCTGCTATTATCATTCTTACTAAATAGCGATGTTGCTTCCTAAAATGTCTTCTCATGATCTATTTCCACCTAAAAGCTTTGGACTATAGGTATTTATGAAAAATCTGTTCTGACTTGCCTCAGCCCTGGGACTAGCCTTTATAGAATATGCAGCAGTGTTTATTTGCAAGCTGATTATGAAACTTGTTTTCCTTTTAAATCTTCTTGATTTATTAACCTCATTTAGAATTTTAGTTTTAGATCCTTCACAACTGATTAAAACAAAGGACTGTTGTCCTTCCAAGAATAGAAGCTGTTCCTCCCTTCTGTTCATGTAGAAGTCAGTTTTTTAAGACCAGGTTTGTTTTTTGTTCTTGACCCATGGATCTTGTGAATGGTGATGCTTTGCCAACTGCTAAAGCAATCATTGGAAATAAAGACAATGGGGAAAGTCACAAGAGCTTCTGGGAATTATCAAAATGCATGTCCCTCTCTATACAGTCTTTGTCAGCCATGTCTACTACTAATGGCACAGTTTAAAAAAAATCATCCATTTAAGGAGAAACACATACCTTTGAGTTCTTGGAGGTAGAATCAGATGAAGCCAGTTATTTGGATGGCAGAATTCCTTTCCATTTGCTGTGACTGAACTCTTCCTGAGGCACTTCAGACTACCAGGAGACATATGTACCCTATAATTAGGTCCTTTTGGGGGCTTGTGTGTTTGTATGCCAGTATAGGCCTGGTTTTGATCTACATGTTGCTCATTTTATATCTACTATAAAAGGAGTTGCACTAACCTGATTATTAATATTATTAGCTGTAGTACTCTTTTTCAACTAAAACTGGGAACCTCATTGACTTATTGATAGTCTAGCACTTGTTTATTTCACTGTTGTTTCTTATAAAAATCAGTGTTTTCCCTTAAGACTAAGGCTACAGGTATCAGAATGAGGTGATCTGAAATTATTTTCAAATGTATAGTCTTATGGAACCAGTACTAAGAATTTTGGTTCTTTTACTTTCTATACTCATTCCATATCACATTGCTATTTTCAAATGTCATTCTTGTAGACCAGTTGTTGGCTTTTAAACATTTTCTCTGCTCAGAGAAGTAAAAAACAAATAGTTCAGATGGCCAATACTTTTTTTAAAAAAATGCACACCAGAACTATATTTAAGCAAAGATTATTTAATCTGACTGAATTTTTGAAAGGATTTTAATTATAAAACTTTCCTCTTGACTAACTAATCAACATTTTGTGCTTTAGTTGTGGAAGGGAAAAAAAAAAACTCACTTTATCTCTGTTTGGTAAATATTTTAAAATGCAATGCCCATACACACAGTTTGGTTCTTCAATTACTTTTGCTCCACACTGACAAACCATCTAACGCTATTTAATGGCCTCTCCTAGAGCGCTTCATGATTCAGAGTCTTCCAGCTGTGACAAATCAAAAGGCACCTATGTATTCTTTGGGGTTTTTATTTTCAAAAATGTCAAAAATTCAATTTAGTTTTGATTTTGATGTACATTAATCTTCACAACCTTTTATGCATCAATTAACGGGTAAAAGTTATGAGGGTATCTCTTCACTGAATGTGTCATGAAGGCCTTTTAGTCTTTTTTTAGTACATATTCTTTGCTGTTTTCACAGTGAGCTACAATTTTAAAGGGCCCTTTCTTGGGCTTTTCTTTCTGGAAGCCTGCTTTATATAACAGAAGTTTTGTTGGAGCTCCCTACAAGTGCACATTCTCTATCCTGAAGGGTTCTCGTGAGGCAGGGTCAGAGCAAAGATCCTAGCAGTTGAAATTTAAGGCTGATACTTGAATTTTAATCCTTTTAATTTTACAGTATTTATCATTCATATATGATAGAACTGGAACAACTTGAGAGAGCAGGTAGCCCAACTCTTTTATTTTGTAGGTGGGAAAGAAGGGGAGGTTAAGTTGGATAGCTTGTCTAAAACCAGCCAGTTCACAGCATATTCAAGGCAAAACTCAGTCTCTTAGTTTCTCTTAGAATATCACACTACTTTTGTCACTTTGAAACAGGTTTTGTGGTTAGAGGTTATAATTCCTTCTTACCCACCTTCATAAAGTAGTTAACTGAGCTTCTGTGTTGTCTTCCATAAAAAGAATTGTAGTTCCATAGAAATAAAGGCTATTCATACTTCCTAGAATGTCTCTAGAACATTCAATAAAATATTTTACCTTTAGCCTAACTATCAAGAATGAGATAGCTCCGAATTATGAGCGAAATGTGAAGTGGCTCATGGAACGAACACCCTTTTAATTTTATACTACTCCCTTGGCCTAAAACCTTTAACACAGAAGAAGCATGGTATGGTTACTTGGCTTTCCTCCCTCAAATTCATCAGGAAGACATAAATCACTTCTGAATACTTCTTATTTCTTCCCATTCTTTAACTTTGAAGCCAACTTTCCACTTAATCTATTATTTCTGGACCCAAGACATGGTAATTAACCTCAAAGATGGAGTTTAGTCAAAAATGCACTCTGCAAACAGTGTTACATTAGAAAAATTTTAATTGTGTTCAGCAACATTTCTTAATTTAATCTGAAAGCTTACAGTATCTTCCATATCAATCAATAACCATTTAATTTCTGGATGAAGGTTGAAATGATTTTCTCTGGCTTACTAGCTTGGCATGAGTCTATGCTCAGGGCCACTCATTCACCTTGCAAAGTCTTCACTTCGCTCTGAGAGAGTGGGCGTCTTTTAAGAAATGGGTCATTTGATTATGGCAAGTCATAAGACAAACCCAGCAACAGTTTTTCTCTTTGAGGAGCCTTAAGTTTAAGGGGGGATTTTTAAATTATATTTTATTTTTATTTTTATTATCTTTTATAATGTAAAATAATTGGAATGAGAAGGTCAAGACTGTGGGATTAATCATTGCAGAGCCAATATGTTGAGGGATATTATATGCATAGTGATATTTATGTACAATATATAACAATACATTGTCTTGTTGATGCAAGGTGTTAGATTGTTGCTGTTAAGAATCCAATGTTCAAGTGTTATTTCTTATTTAGAACATAAGCTTTTCAAACAAAGACATTTTTACATGATGTAGCATTTCTGTTCACAAACACTATTAATGATGACCATTTATTAATAAATTGTAGTGATGATTTAGGAAAATTTCCACCTAGTTCTGATCATTTTTCTCATATCCCAGTGCACTGCAACATCTTTCTAATCTATTGACTTTGTTCTCAGTAGAAGCAGAAAAATAGCCTATGATATGCTTCAATTTAAATCCTCTAGTTCAAAGAATCTAGTAGGAATCACTGCATTTGAAAGCAGGAAGGAGGGACCTTAGAGATATAGTTTTACCAATGAGGATGACAAGTCTTAGTTAGATTAAATGACATGCCAAAGGCCACATAATTAATTAGTGGCAGATTTGGCATTAGAACCTTACTACATCAGAACTCTTTCCACTAAAACCTTACATTTCTTGAATATTTAGAGCATTTATTTTGAGAAAAAATTGCTTAAAATCTGAGCAAAGACATGCCAAGAGTTCCATTATACTTAAGCTTTTAAATGTTGCTCTTCTGGCCATAGCTTCTTGGCTAGATTTCATCTCCCTGCACACAACTTCCCTCTTAAGAGCTCATACAAATACTGATGATTTCATGGAGGCTCTGCCTGGATTTCCTATCATGTTTTCAATAATTCCAATCCACCTGCCATACCAAGTAAGGACCTAAGTATTCTCAACTATGCATTGTTTGCACTCCACACAGACCATTACCCACCACCTTCTGCTGGTTTATACGAGGACTCCAAATCTGTGTCTTGCCCTCTGTGGCCTTATCATCTTTCTCCTGGACCACTGCAAAGGGATTCGTCTTCTTGGGTCTTCCTGTCACATGCTTGCCTCTCCAAGTCTACTTTCCATTCTCCCCTAAGTTCATTCTTTCTGCAAATAAATCTGATCATGAGCATTTCTGTACTTCTAAAACTGCATGACTGCAGTGCCTTCTCATCTGGCTCTACCTGCCCTCCCAGGGTATACTTGGTCCCTGGCAGACCCATGCTGTGGTTGGGTGGCCCAGCTTTTCAACCTTCTCTACAGAAGCCATAATCTTTTATAGCCCCAGGCTTGGCATAGCATTTCCTTCTTCTGGAACACTGTCTCTTCCATTCATTGCTTCCAAAACTCTTATCCTAGCTCAAAACACAGCTTCTAGGAAAAAAAAAGAAAAGTCACTTCTCTTTATAACATTTCCTGAGACCTTTGGCAGTAGTGACTCCCTGTTCCTTTCCCCACCTCACTCTATTCATGGATTTCTTATGACGTTTATGGAATTATTTATTACATTTCGATATCTATCTTATTATTCCATTCAAAACTTCTTCAGGCCTAGTGAATAGAAGGCAGGCAACAGAGGCACACACACAGGGGATTGATCCCTACTCACGAGCTCCTGGCGATATGACCTTGACACAATCTTGATGATCCTGCTTGTTGATTTGTGTCAGTCGATCAGTGGAGATATTCATCCCTGTATTCTCAACCTTGACTTAGGTGCTAAGCATGTTTGCTGAAATGAAAATAATATATGTACTTACACCTTTACAAACTTAGCTACGTAAAAAAATACATCAATACATCTTCTCTTGTTTCTTGATAACTGGCTAAGCTCTCAAGTTCCAGTTTGCTGACAGTGACTGCCAATCTGAGGTAACTTGGTCACTTTCCTCCTGAAGAGCAATATTTCAGAAAGGGCTCCTTTGATGCAGGATTCCTTCCCTGCTGCATCCCCCCACCCCCCACCAAGGGCAGAGCAGAAGGACTGAGGTTCTTCTGAGACACCTGAGAAATGCCAGATTTGTATGCCAGCTTTGCTCCTGTCTACCTTTAGCAGAGGTGTAATGCTTCCCACTTGGTCTTGGGCTATAGTCTCTGGCCCTGTGCTATTCGACACCCTTGTCCTTAGATGATAGAAGGATCAGCGGAAATCCTGAGTAAATTTGAGAGGATGTCAGAACAGAAAGAATCACGGTGTCACTCCAGGTTGTTTTTTCCTCTGGAAAACTACGAATTGTCTAAGTCCCATTTCCATTTCCACACGCTGCTTGAGGCTAGGAATCTGAAATCAATGTGTCAGCAGCCTTGGTTCCTCCTGAGGGCTGTCGGGAAGGATCTATTCCAGGCCCCTGGCCTTGGCTTGTAGATGGCTGTCTTTTCTCTGTGTCTCTTTACATCATTTTCCGTCTATGCAAGTCTGTCTGCAAGTACAAATTACCCCGCTTTTATAAGGAAAGTCATCATACCAGATTAGTGCCCACCCTAATGACCTTATTTTAATTTGATTACTTTTGTAATGATACTATCTCCAAGAAAGATCTATCTACAAGTAAAGTATTAGGGGTTAAGATTCCAACAGATCTTTGTTGGGAGGGAGGACATGTTTCAACCAGTAACACTTGGTTACTCTAGCTGCATGTCACTGACTGCTTAACCTCTGAGGCACAATGATACTCTGTAGAGACACCCTCCGGGGTACACAGGTTTTGCAAGACTTCACTAAGGTGCTTCTGTCACTTGGGCCCTTCTATTATTCTGGAGCGAGGATGAAATTGGGGCTTACTAAGAGATTTGCAGTCTCCTGAAGGAGAGACCATCGGGAAGTCAAACATTGGTTTGGTCCTGTGTACTATGAAGCTTTCTGAAGGTACTGAGGTTTCCGGTGGTGTTTCTATGATCACATTTCCTCCCCTGTGCTGGTGTAGACAGTCTCGCACCCTTCTCAGGGACCCTCAATCACCTACACTGGTCATATCCCTCCAAATCTCTCTTTTTTCTGCTGGTCAAACATGTATCTCCATTTGGGCAGAACAAAAGAATTACTATCTCATTGTGGCTTCTCTGCAACATAGCTTAAGCAGAGCTACTCAAAATTTATTATGGACAAGGAAAATTAAGCTGCTTATTAAAATTCATATTCTTGTCCTTGTCCTTGAAGGCTCAGGATAGGGCTTCACAACCTGAAATTTTATGACAATCCCTAGATGCTTCTGAAACACATGGGCTGCAGACCATGCTCTGAGAAACATTGGTTTTACTTAAAAACTCATGCTCTGAATTTTCAATTGTTTCTTAATATACAAGACTGAGTGTTTGAAAGAAGAAAATAAAGAGAAACTTCATTTTATCTCAAGTGCTTGGCTCTTGAAAATAAAAGCCATGACTTCCAAGATCATTATCTCTGCTAGAGATTCCCTATCCAAAATTTAAAAATCCAATAAGTTGACTCTTCGTGGGTTTTTTTGTTTGTTTTGTTTTGTTTTTGCATTATCTCTCAGTTCACTGTAGATGGTATGTTCTTCCCTTTTCTTTAAAGGTGAGCAGAAAGTAGGAGAATGGCTTTTTAAAAAATGCATAGTTTGTTATTAAATATTGTCATGCTATATTCATGTTCATATGAACATGTGTGTGGGTGTGTGGCTATGAAAGAGGAACAAAGTGGGATTTGAGAATGAATGTGAGGTACAGGGTAGAAAGAGAATGGTAAGAATAGTGTGTAGAGGCAGTCACAACCTATCTGGAATCCTGGCTATGCTATATCTCATTTGGGTCAAGTGAGAAAATAATTTGATTTATCTTCATTTCAATTTCCTTCCACTCAACTGCAATATTCTTTCAAAATACAACTACATTTTGTTTTAATTTATATTCCTTTAATCTGGTACTTTGTAGAGAAATTGCTATTACTTGTCGAATGAATAAATGGGTGATGTCATTTCTTTTTTTTTTTTTTTTAAGATTTTATTTCTTTATTTGACAGAGAGAGAGATCACAAGTAGGCAGAGAGGCAGGCAGAGAGAGAGAGAGAGGGAAGCAGGCTCCCTGCTGAGCAGAGAGCCGGATGTGGGACTCAATCCCAGGACTCTGAGATCACGACCGGAGCTAAAGGCAGTGGCTTAACCCACTGAGCCATCCAGGGACACAATATCACTTCTTTTAATGGAAGGTAACATAAGTTTCATTTTAGTCCCAAGAAAGTTATTTTCACTACAAAATACTGTATTTAAGGAATGTACTTCTTCTTGGCCTTACATTCTTTTCAGAATTCTCACGTGCCAGTCTTGAATGAATGAATGCTGACTCCCTGGCTACTCCAACAAACATTAAATTTTCTGCTCCTGAATTTCAGTAGAACTTACTTCTTGCATCCATGATTTAACATGTGGCAAATGTTATCTGAGTGATCTAGGTCACATTTTTTGGATATCTTTTCCTCTACTAAGCCCTCAACTCCTTCCTGACAGAGACCAGAGTATATGCCTGTTACACACTTCACCTAGAAAAAGACCCTTTACTTAGTAGGTGTTGACTTTGTTATTGTACTAGGTGACAATACTGAGGACAATAAATTTAAAGTAGTGTGCACAATTATTTAACAAATTATGCTGTTATCATTCTCTCAGATGAAGAAATCCAGACTCAAGGAAGTTCAATGCCTTGAAATAGGCCCATAACTAGGAAGGGGCAATGGCTCAGGTCTTTGGGATCTGACGCCAAGGCTGTTTCTGCTGCATTATGATGAATAAGTTATCTGTTTTGTGTTAAAAACAAAAACAAAAATAAAAACAAAAACAAAACAAAACAAAAAACTAGGTTGTTTGCAACGAAGTTATTAGGTGTGACACCAACTTAATATGCTAGGACTCAGATTGGATTCCAATAGGACTGAGATATTCTAAAACAGGTCACCAAGATATGATGTGTAATTTACTTTCCCTTTATAGTTTTTAAAAGGAAAACTGAGTCCTGACTTTCAGGCATAGTCTTGGCGTTGCCCTACCAGAAGTAGAGAAATTAAATGTGTCTCAAGATTCCTTTGGTTCTGTACTCTTCTAACTTGAAGCTATATTTAAAGAAAAAAAAAAAAGTTAAACTCCAAATCCCATCTTTCTCTGGGCACTGTGTAAATAATATGCAAGTCCTAAGGTGAAATTAACACCAGTGAACCAAAGTTAAGAGGTCAGGCAAAGCTGAAATCAAGTTACTAGCCAGAAGCAGGCAGTGTAAATGTGCTGCTATTGATGGAATGAAAAGGAATAAAAGTATGCAATGTCCATCTTCAGGTCATACCTGAGCACTGGATTTTGAAATCACCCTAGTTTAGACCAGATTTCAGACTCCAATAAGTAGGAGTTTGTGAAGATCTCTGAGAATTTGAAAAAGTCTTGGTCATTTGCCTTTGTCAGTGTCTAGTCCAAGCTGTTTTCCCCATCCTGGATATAACTTCATTTTAAATTCTTAACCTCCTTTCCAACTATTTCTATTCCTCTGTTGTTAATATGCAGAAACCAAAGGCTAGTGTTCAGGAAAGGGATCAGCTAAACATTTAACATTCTATGCAGCAACTTGAGTTTTGAAAAGTAAAGCATGTGGAACCCCATTAACAGAGAGAAAGAACACAGGACTGAAAGAACCAAAGGACAAATCGTTGGGTTCAGTACATCTTGTATAGCAACACATTACCAGAGGCGATAGGTATGAAAGATTAGATCAGCATCAGAAGTGCTAAATGATACTCATTTGCCATCTTCACACACATGCAAAATAAAAAATAATAAGATTGCATGGGAATTTTTTTTATTTTGAATGTCAGAGATAATTTGAATAATATGATTTTTTTTTTTTGACCCACACTCTAAGTCAAAGCCTTATCCCAATGGATAATAGAGATGAGATGAATTAAGGGACTATAGACAGATACAGAAAAGAAACAGAACCTTTTAAATACTAATAGATGAAACAGGCAGTTCAATGCAGATAAATGCAGAATAATGATGCTTTTGATGGGTCTTTATCACAAAAGGCCATGTTCTTCATAAATTATGAACCATAAAAAAAAAGGGGGATTTCAGTCAAAAGACAAATCTGTTTGTCTCATCAATGAATGATGAGAAATAGACAAAGACCAAACAGGAATGCCTAGAATGACGACAGCTTGATAACTCTATCAGCCACGTCTCTACACTTTACAAAATATAGAAGAACAAAAGATTATTCAGAATAAAAATCTGCAGACTGCCTCAAATGGCCCAAGTCCTTCCACCTTAAAAAAAAAAAAAAATGAAAGAGTGATTTTTGTGGGAAACAAGATATTGGTTATTCTAACATGTACTGAAGTCAATTTCAAATGCAGATGTTTTGAGGGTTTTCTTATCTCAAAGGGTGTCTGAGATATATTTGAGGTCATATTCTTCTTCTCTTTTTTTTTCTTTTTTAGTTGTCAGATCTCTTTAAAATAGTTAGCTTTCGTTTTGGGTCTTTTTTTTTTTTTTAAGATTTTATTTATTTATTTGACAGACGGAGATCACAAGTAGGCAGAGAAGCAGGCAGAGAGAGGAGGAAGCAGGCTCCCTGCTGAGCAGAGCAGGACTGACTGCCATCAGTCCCCTAATGCGGGACTCTATCCCAGGACCCTGGGATCATGGCCTAAGCTGAAGGCAGAGGCTTTAACCCACTGAGCCACCCAGGTGCCCCTCATTTTGGGTCTTTTATGACACTTATTTATTTTAAGAACAGTTGTTTTGCAGAATGTCCCTGGATCTGAATTTGTCTGATGGTTTCTTTGTAATTAGATTAAACATTTCTGGCAGGATTACCATGTTAGTGATATGTCTTTCTCAGTGTGTCCCATCAGGAAGCTTATGTCACTTTGTTTCCGTTATTGAGGATGTTAAATGTGAGTATCTGGTTAAAATGGTGTCTTCCAGATTTCACCATTGATAAATATTTTTTAATTTTGTAATTAATAAGCTACCTTTTAGCTGATAGTTTGATACTGTGTAACTGTCATGTTCTGCAATAATCTTTCACTCAGTGGTTTTAGCTCATTGATGATCCTTATCAGAATCAAATATTATGGTGGTGGTTATAATATGCTGCTTTAAATATACATATTTCTATATATAATATGTATTTATATATATAACATATATTACATGCTATATTATATGTTATATTATATATAATACACTCCCCCACACACACCCACACACACATATTAGCTGGAATTTTTCTTCCAGAAAGAAATTTCCTTTCCCTCTTCTTTTACTTTTTTTTTTTTTTTTTTTTGCCAGAATGGACTCATGAATTTATGTTATTCACTTTTTCTGATACATTTCTGTCATTATTCATTTGCATATCAAACTGTCCCAAATTTCAGAAGCAGGAGTGCTTTCAGGTTGACTCTATCTCCTTGTGACACATCTCTACAGGGTTCTGAGCATACCTTCATTTTCCTGGCATGAGAAGATACTTGTTTAAATAAAAATACAATACATGCCAAGCTTTCCCATTTTCTTGTCATGTCTTTAGGTTTATTTTAATCTTGAAGAGTAGCCCCTCTTTGTTTTAAAATCATATTGAAGAGACTGGTTTAATTGCTGCAATGTTGTACCTTCTAGATTTGTCCAGTTGTTTATTCATGGTATCATTTTACTTTATCACCTTATTTCCTTTTCCTCACTTTCCCACCTCACTGACTCTGTATTTGCAATCCTCTCTTCCTGAAACGCATTTTGCCAACATTTCCTTAAGCCTTAAATCAGAATGTTAATTCCATATGCACAGAATAACTCCGGGTGCTGGTGGAATGGAGAATCAGGTAACAGGGATCGTTTCTGGTACAGGAGGTGTCAGCAGATAAAGTCTTATTCTTTCCTTCTTTGAGTCCCAGAGAGATGATTTCAGGGAGACTGCCCTGACTCTCAACTAAAGGGAGAAGTAGGTCTAGATGAGTAGGAACTGTGAGTCTTCCCATAATTGTTAACCCAGAAAGGTAACAGTAGTTCAGCTATAAAGAACCTCACAGCTTGACTTCTCCACACAATTTGTAGAGCACTATTTCCAAGTTATAACTACAGAATGAAACTGGTTTTTTAACTTAAATGTACCCTGGGCAAAAACACATCATATGCCTGAAGTCATATTCTTTAATACAGATTGGTGTTTGTTTCTTTATGTTAAACATGTACTTCAATTTATGCACAGATGTGTTCATCAATGTTTTGTCAGTAATTGTCACATAGGGAGAAGTTTGCTGGCAATTTTTTTCTTTTTTGGCCAAAAACCCCCACATAAAATGAACTTGAGCCTCTGATTTTGTTTTAAAGCTTAGTATTTCATGTTCTGGTGATTTTATTTTGAAAAGAATGGCATAAAATGAATTTGAGCTTCTGCTGTATATCTTTTTATTAATAGACTATGATGGATCTTTGGCAAGTAAATAGCCAGTCACATATTAAGAACTAGACCAGAACTATTAATAAATATCTGGAGAAAACTTTTAAAAAAGGGAATGCAGAGTGTCTTAGTGGAAAGGGCCATAGTTTGAGAACCAAGAGCCCTATGTCCTGCCTTAAGAGACTGACGATATAACCTTGAGAAAGTTCTATCTCCCTATGCCTCGGTGTCCTCAACCTTAAATAATAAAGGCTGAACAAACTTATCACAAAATTGTTTTTGAACTTAATTTCTCTACATTTTATTGCTGGTATAGTTTTTGTGGCTGCTTCTTCTTCTTCTTCTTTTTTTAATCAGTACTTAATCCTACTTTTCAAATTTATTCCAACTGGTCTACTAACATCAAAAGCATAGTTGTCTTTTAAAAGCTGACAGGTGTGGGGGAGAGAAGTATTCAAATCACCCAAAGGGCTTTTCCAGCCTCCTCACCCTTTCTGATCTGCCTCGAGAACTCAGAATCCCTGCTGCCAAAGGACATTACTGTTGTTGAGCCTCTTTCTCATCTGTCTGGTGTGCTGGGGTGGAAAAAAATTGAGGACCATTGGTCTAAAGCCTTCCCAGAGAGCGTTCTCTGAGGACAGAGGGGCTTGTCAGGCATATGTGTTAAGGGGAGCATCCCTTGGGGGGGATATTGTCTTCCCAGCATCACTTTTACTGCCCACAACTCCCAACGAGTCTGAGGACTGACAATGAGCGGCTTTCTTTTTTAATGGTCTGATTTAAAATTCTGTGTTATTGACACTGATCTTTTTTTTTTTTCACTCTACATTTTATATCCTCTCTGCTTCTAAGCTGCCTTAAAGATTCCATATGTCATAATTCCTCTGTTGAAAGACACAGAAATGGACTCTGGCTAACTTTAACAAAAGGAAATTTACTGGACAGATATAGTGAGCTCAGGGAATATATGAAAGCCTGAGAAGTCAGGCTTGAAAATGGATGAGAACCAGAGCAGGACCCATAATACTGGTCTCTAGCATGGCAAGTCTGACCTAAAGACCGGCTCTCAGATAAAGGACAACTCCAAATGTTTGCTGTTTCTTCATCATGCTGCTCCTTCATCATGCTGCTCTCATTAGATTCCAGGGAGTAGATTCTTCTGGTCTAGTTTGACTCATACCCCCAACTTTTGGGCAGGGAAGAGAGGTTCTCATACTATTCACTAGCAAAAAGAGAACCTTAATAAAGGATCCCAAGGTTCTGTTGGAAAAGGCATAGGGGTATGGGGCAGTGTTTAAAAAAAAAAAAAATTAAATAAATCTGCATGTATGTTCCTATGAGCATCTTTCTCCCAGTTATGGCAAAGCTGTTTCTGAGAATGGACACTCATTCTACAGCTTCTGTTGAGACATGAAGTTCATTTCCTCTATTTATCACTTCTTTTATAAAAGTATGAGTTATCTTCATGTATGATCCCTATGTCTTCTTGATAATTGTTTTTCTTAGAAATGTATAGGGGTGTCCCCATCAGAAAACCATTGTTTATTTATTTATTTATTTTATTTGACAGACAGAGATTACAAGTAGGCGGAGAGGCAAGTAGAGAGAAAGGAAGCAGGCTCCCTGCTGAGCAGAGAGCCTGATGCAGGGCTTGATCCCAGGACCCTGAGATCATGACCTGAGCAGAAGGCAGAGGCTTTAAACCACTGAGCCACCCAGGTGCCCCCAGAAAACCATTGTTTAAATCTGTTCTTCAGGGGTGCCTGTCTGGCTCAGTCAGAAGAACATTCAATTCCTTTTTTTTTTTCTAAGATTTTTTTTTTTAATTATTTATTCATTTGAGAAAGAGAGAGAGAGAGAGATACAGAGAGAGAGACAGAGCACAAGTAGGGAGAGAGGCAGAGGGTGAGGCAGAAGCAGACTCCCTCTGGAGCTGGGAGTCTGACATGGGGTTAGATCCCAGGACATGGAGATCATGCTCCAAGCCAAAAGTAGACATTTAAGCATTTGAGTCACCCAGGCATTGTAAAAGCATACAATTCTTGATCTCCATGTTGTGAGTTTGAGCTCCAAGTTGGATGTAGAGATTATATAAGCAAACAAACAAACAAACCTGAAAAAATGGTTCTCCACTTATGGAGAACCAAAAAAGGTTTAAAATCTTCAAAAGTTAAACAGAGCAAGCATTCTTTAAAAATAGGAATTATTTGATACAGTAGTTCATCCTATAACCCCCAAGGATATTGCTGCCTAAACCGATACATAAAGTTGTCTCAAGTTTTAAGGATTAAGAAGGAGTATGACATGTGGGTAACACTGAGTAGAACTGCTACATGATATTTGCAGATGGGCTCATATGCTACCCCATGTCTAATACTTTCACAGAGTGATGGTGTTTTTCACCTGCTTTCTGATCTCCTTCTGAAGAAATGATCTGGCATCTCTTTCTTACATTATCTCTGTTCATCTATTGAACTTTAATGGTGTTTTTCCCCCCTCTCCCTACTGCAAACCAACGCCACTGGATGTAATTACGTTTTAAGGAGCTTCTTTATTTCTTATGGCCATCTATTACTTTCTTTGCTCATCTAGTCCTTTTTCTTACCTCAGAGAGATCTTCTTTTGTAAGACCCTTCCGGATTGTAACCAGTCACATTGTACAGATTGAGTCACATAGAAAACACTACACAAATGAAATCTGACGACCATCTAATTTCTGTGAGGATTTTGAATAGCCTTAAGATTGGAATTTGCTCACTGTGGACTTGAATCTGATGAGAAAGAGAAGTCATAGGAGTTCACCCAATACTGTATTCTTCAAGTTTTGATTATCCAGCTGGTGGGGTTTCCGGCCCTTTGGCTTCCCATCCTTTGACCATTTCCATTCATCAGTCCCTCCTTGAGGGATGGAAGGAAATGGGATGAAATTCAATCTGGTTTACTTTGTTGTTTAGCTGCAGCTCTGGGAAGAGTGGAAAAAAGACGGTTTGTTGAAATGAGAAGATAAAGTAGAAATTAGTGGCTAAATTTAAAGTAAGGGATTAGCTTTTGAAGTTTTTGATTTATGCAGCCCGTGCTCTCATTTGCATAGATAACTGAGTTTTATAGAGCTTAAAGTTCCCTCACTCATAGATATTTTTTTGTGGGTTATTGCCCTTAAAAGTATTTAGCCATAATGGAAGTCCTCTAAAGGAAATTCAGCCTCTGAAATGAGGCTTGCAACTATGATGCTGGAGATGTGAGAGGCACGATTTGCCCCCTTTGGTTTAATGATGGCATTGTTGCCTTGGTCACAAGGTCTTTTTTGGTCATTTAAATGGCAGAGGAACGTGAACCCAAACCATAGTGGTTTGTGCATTAATAAGCACAACAGAAAACCAAATTACAAAGCTATGCTCTTCCTGAAGCTGTTAGCTTGCTGTAATGTTTTTCTGTAGCAGTGACAGATGCTTTGATACCTATATAACCTCCAGAATAAGAGTTTAATGAATGTAGTATTTATACAACTTTGGAAGCCCTGAAATCTGTGAAATTCATTTCTGTGATTCCTTAGAGTGAGAAATTAGCATTTCTGCAAAGACAATAATTTCCTAACATTTTACCTCCTATCTTAAGGAAAATCTCAGGAGAGCTCGAGTCTCTGTTATTAAAAAAAAAAAAAAAAAAAAAAGAAACCACCGAGATTCAAATCCAAACAGAGAAATATAGAGAAGTGAAAGAACAAAATAAAAAACCACTTTCAATGAACCACGGAGTACGGGACTGTTAGAGGAATGGGGAGGAGTTTCAGACCCCTGGATGCTTTCAATCCCCCTACCCTATCACTGCCCTGTTCCTCCAAGAGAGCACCTGTTGAGGCAGAAGCCCTGCTGTGGGTTTCCACAAAGTTCGATGATCCAAATGATGTAACATTGTGAGCAGCAACTGCACTGGCAGAACATTATCATAATAGCTCGACCTCCTGAGCTTTTCCTGATTACCTGGATCTTACCTCCCAAAGGGAAAATGACTTCAAAGACTGAACCTCTTGCCTGAGTTTTTCAAAGATTCAAGAACTTGAAGCTACAGACTCTCCCAGCTTGCTTTCCACATGCACGACAAAGCCAGAAAATGAGCTGAGTCCCCTTGAGAGCTCAGGAGGACATGGAAGCAGCACCCTGGGCTCGGCTGGTCTTTGCACACAGAGCTGCACGTTTGTCTCTGTCATAGTAGATACCAGGAAGAGGAAGACTGGAGATTCCTCTTTCTCTGCCCCACCAACCCGTTCCCCCTTCTCCAACCCCGCATTGTTTCTACTTTAACGTTTTTCAAACAAATCTTTAGTTTCCAAAGTCTATTTGGAAAGTCAAACAGATTAGAGTTTCAAAACAGTGCTAGCCCAAATCCGGTTGAAACTTTTAATTAGTCTGATGTTATTTTTAGACTCCCTCAAAGCTTCATAATTGAGCCCTTTGCAGTTGTACAAACAAATAGAAACCTTGTAAGATCTTGAAATTCATGATAGTTTACTAATGAAGTCAGCTTGGAAAACTCTTCATTGAATATTGTAATTTGATTGCCATCTTATTCTGATTGGACCCTGGTTTTGCATTTAAATGAGTATGTATTATTTGAAATGCAAAACAGCATGTTATCTGGGGTATTTTGCAAGAACAGACAAGATTAAAAACATCTAATGTTCCATTTTATAAAAACATTACAAAATGGAAGTGCAGAGCTGACTTTTAAAATTTATTAGTAACAGCTTACAATAATTGGACATTAATTAATCCTAAATTACAAGACATTTCTGTGGAAATGCATATTACATTCTTCCCATCAGTACTCAGCAGATTCATTAGTATTATTATTTTTGTTTGTGATACTGAAGGCACTAACAACAATTTTTTACCAAAGCAGTCATGGTTACAGAATCGACTGTTACCCGTGTGAGTTTAACACCATAGATCACCAATTACTGATTCTGCAACAACTGACCTTGAGTATCCAATTAAAAAAAAAAAAAAAAAAAAAAAAGCTGCCACCGTAGCTAAGGCAAGCTGAATTCAGGAATCAGGGTCTGTGTCGGCTTGTTCCAAGCTTTGATTTTTTTGTCAGCCTTTGTGTTTCAGACGGAATGGAAGGAATTTTCTGATTCTGTAACCCCTTATTTTTATTTCTCAACTGTGGTTTTTGTGTCTTACATAGAAAATTGTTTTCAATCACATCACCCAAAAAAAGAAGATTTCTGCTTGAGAGGAGTGTGGCGGTCTCCGGCAGCCTTCTCTGTATTTGATTGTTTGGTTGTCTGAAGTTTCCATGACATCTATTCTCACACACATAGAGTTACTCATAATATATTATACTGAATTTTTTTTCTCCCTTAGGGATTTTGCTGACAAAGGATTGTCAAAACAGGACCTTGGACATATAAGTGTATTGTCTAGGTGTTTGGAATAATTCTTAATTATTGAGATATTATAGAGAGTGGGTTATATTCTAGGAATGGCTACTTCATGTGGGATTTGTACTGTGAAACAAAGATATTCTTTCACCTGATTCATATTCCTGACCTTAAGTCCAGCAAGGTCTTAGTGAATGTAGGAACAGGAGTTCATAGAGATCTCTACGAGTAAGAATGAGGGAAGACGATAGCCATGACAATGCCTACAACAGCGGTAGAGACAAAAAAGGAATGGCATGGCTCTGGACCTATACTCTTTGGCCAGCCTGTGTGATCCCAATCTCTATGGTCATTCAACATCAGTTCAGCTCTAATGGGTCATTCCAAGAGTTTCATCGAAGTGTTATCTGTGGAGTACACACAAGTACCATTGTCACTGTGTCAAGGTAATTTTGATTTCTGAGGTTCTAAGGTAAGTGAAGGGCTGCACATTATCCTTCTTTCCCAACCAAGTGGTCATGAAGGCATGAAATACCAGTTTATTAAATAAGAAAAATCCAAATGTTCCAAACTCCAATAAAGGTTAAAATCAAATTGTCTGGTTAAAAGAAAAGACACATAAACTTTGAGAGCAAATATTAGTATGAATGGGCATTTGGCTAACACAGAGATCACACAGTGGGTCTGGACTGATTCTGATATGAGGGAAGGTGCTATTTAAGTCCATATCTTATGAATCTTGTTTTATGTGAATGAGGGATGCCAGCTTCCCATACGACCTTATCTACTTAACCAACTAGACTAATCTGAGGACCAATACATCATCCAAACCCACCTAGGAAAGTCTTGCCTATTTTTTTCTTTGACTGGGGGCAGAGGAAAGAGTCATCTTCTCCCTGTTGGATATGATGAGAATATGTGAAGCCAGATTTCCAGTTGCCGTGATTCAAATGTCATGGATAAAGTTGACCAAAGAGAATATAATCAAAGTGAAAGAGAAGTATTAGCAAGGGATCAGGGGTGATGCTATTTGAGTCAATTGTTCTGGTTGTCCCAAGGTCACCACTCCCCTTTCCAAGTTTAATTATTCTTGCCAATAAATCCCCCTACTTAGGCTAAGTCCCTTTGAGTTTTATTTCTCTCACTTGCTACTGAGAATGAGTACCACGGTTACACAGAATTCATTTCTCTCTTCTCTCCTTTTAGTAGGAAGAGTGAATAGGAAGCTGGAATGAGTTTCCTTTGAACCAAATCCCTATCCAGAAGTAGAGGCAAAAGATAAGCATGCATCAAATATCATCTCACCTGTCATATGTCAAACATTGGACTGTTTTTCTGACTTTACAGCATCAGCTGCATTCTTGATTTTAATCTCGTACTTCCTGGAGATTTTCCAGAGTATACTTCTACAATATTGTAGCCCCTAAAAGAGATCAAAATGTCCAAATTGAATACTAGATCACAACATGAATAGTTAAATGTGTATCTTATCCCCTGAAGAACACTTTAAGACCTTGGGACTGATTGCACAAGGAGTGCAAAGGAAAGAAAAAAAATGAAAATTGATTATGGTTCTGTATGAATGAGAGTATGGAGCAAGAAGAAGTACAAAATGGGAGATAGTGAGCAGGAATTGAGGAAGAAATAGAACCAAGATGTGATGGAATCATGAAAGTTACTGTTAAAAGTGATTAAAAAGAAAGTGATTTTAACCATAGTGCTGAAAATGCAAATGTTTACGAGGAATTGAATTTAGGAAAACTTTGGCTTTGGCATTTGTGACAACCTTCAAAGATGTAGCTTTAGACACGAGAAGTGGGTGAGAGCAGACTCTAGCAAACAAACAACAACAGAAGGGAAAAAGAGAGACAGAGACAGAAAAACAGAGAGAGAGAGAGAGAGAAAGGATCCAGAAAAAGGTGCTAGAGATTACAGGGTAGGAAGAAACCAATGAATAAGTAAATCAGTTAGATGATGAGAAGGACAAATGAAAAAATAAAGACAAGTAATAAGGCAATGATATTTTCAAAAGAGAATCATAATTAAGGGAACTTGGTTTGGGTTAGCTCAATTTTACAGGTTGATTAGGTCATCAGACAAGACTGAAGAGGTCAAGTGAACTGGTGGGGAAACCAAAGATTCTAGGGCATTTTGGAGACATATGCTGTGACAGGGTCAACATAAATTGACTGATACATTCATTATGATATTTCTGTGAAAAATCAATTACTATTTTATAGTACATACTCACTTTAGAACCAGTAGGGGCACCTGGGTGTCTCTGTTGGTTAAGCATCTGCCTTCAGTTCAGGTCATGATCCCAAGGTGCTAGAATGGAACCCCAAACTGGACTCCCTGTTCAGCGGGGAGCCTGCTTCTCCCTCTCCCACTCCTTCTGCTTGTGTTCCCTCTCTCTCTGTCAAATAAACAAAAACCTTTAACCAAAAAACAAACAAACAAAAGAAAAAAAACCAGTAAATATATCTTCAAAACTTTTCCTAGTAACTTGGTGAAGAGAAATAGAAGGAAAGGAAATGCAAGAATTCACCAAAATCACTGACCATGGGGCTCAGGTTTGGAATTCAAGTAAATGAAACAAGAAAGAGGCTGACATCTTGGAGTTAGAGAACAGGGCTGAGGTACTAGAGGTCCCTTATTCTTTATGTAACTACAAATGGGTTTTAAGTTTCCACCATATCAAGTAGCATGCTTAAGAATTAGGGGAATAATGACACATAAGATGTGTTTGCACCAGCGTAGTCAGCATTTAGTGAAAAAGATAGTCATATACAAAAACAGAGAGATTCAGTAGAAGCAAGGAACTGGGAATAAAGAAAGAAGAAAGAAAATGGTGATCAGAGAACGAAGCCCAGGGCCAGCTACTCAGGGAAAAAAAAAATAGAAATGGTCAGCAGATTTTAAATCTCCATTTTAATTGCACATACAGTATTCATGTAATGGGTATGTGTAATAAAATGACCTTTAGGGGCAGGGTTGAAGGTGGTGGTGGGGGCTTTGACTTAGAAACCAGTGGTCTCTATTGTTGTTGAGACCACAATGGAATTGGCTCTGAGTCATCTTTGGCATTCTCGTTCCTTCTATTTTAAACTGAATTATGATCTAATGTCAATTTCTTAATCCATAAATCTGGCTTGACATTTCATGTGCTTCTAATAGATGGTCCTGGAAAAGCTGTTTCTGACTTACGTTCCATAAAGGAAATGAGGAAAATGCAGAGAAGGCTTGAAGCTAATCTATAAAGCAGTTTGAGGCCCATGCCAGAAAACACTTCCTCAATTCATCTCAGTAGGTCATCTGAAGAACTGTCACTTCTTGGTGACACATAGAGGTCTAAGTCCATATTAGAAGTTCATAATGCAATCAATGACATTTCTGTGTCTAAAGGACATAATCTGGAATTTTAGGAAAATAAAACATTAAACCAGTTCTATGGCACCATATAGCCAGTGCTCCTGACCTCTACACAGTGTACCATTTGAAGCACTTTGTTCTGGTTATTATAAAAGTAAAATTTGAGCGTATCAGCATGGAGGTGGACAAACTCGAAAGCCAGACTTGGGGCTGCCAACTCAAGTAGCCACAAGGGTCACTGGTAGAAGTGAGTGAAGCAGGAGCAGAAGCTAGATGAAGAACTCGGCCAGCCTCTACATCCAGCCTCCACGTCCAGCCTCCACTTCTGGCTGATGTTAGGGAGGGTGAGAACCGCAACAATCTGGATAAGACTCAGGGCAGCTGCCAGTCATAATTAGCCTATTGTTGTCTGGGGAAGACCAGCCCAGTGTTGCTAGATATTCCCATTTTTTTCCAGAGACATCAGAAAACTGGACTTTTATTTGGAAACAGCTGCATTTAAAAACTGGCTTCTAATTTGAAAGTAAACTATAGGCTGCACAAAACCTATGCGTCAGCCACATTAAACCTTTAAGTTGTCAGTTTGTATTCTCTGCTTCAGAATTTCCTTCTCATGTGGCTGTTTGGATACTGTATGGCTATGGCCCAAACCCCAAAACACTTGCAAGCATACTTAGGCTTCCCCAAACCAGTCTTGAATGAGCTGCAGAGGAGGAAACCAGATGCAAGAGACAGTTGCTTTTTTTTCTCTCTCTTTTTAATGTAGCTTTTGAGTCTCTTCTATTTAAGAAAATATTTCAGTGTTCTATATAAAGGCTCTTGAGATGCACAGATCAATTGTAGAATGGCTCTGCTCCAAACATGTAACAAAGACAGGTAATTTCTGTATTCATTAGCCCTCTAGAATCAGCACATCTCTTGTATTGTTTTCTCCTGTTGCCTTGGTTTCCATTCTGAAAATTAGTAGCATTGAACACCTCCTTCCTATTCATCCTCGGGGAGGGGGCAGGGAGACAAAATCCTTTGGCAGGGAAGCAAAGCTTGTGTGTAATGCAGTACAGAGTTCAGTCTACTACTTCTCTTATCTTAAGAGTCAACTTACCCCTTGGCCTGCAGGAGATAATAACCCTGACTCCTTATTCTTGATCATCCTTTTAAGTTCTTTCAGTTCAGTCTCTTCATTTATTAGATAAACAGAATTAAGCGGTCAAGAGTCTTAGCTGGTGGGTTACCCAATGGAAATTCCACAAACTCGAATATGTTATAAAAGTAGTATTGCAGGGGCACCTGGGTGGCTCAGAGGGTTAAAGCCTCTGCCTTCGGCTTGGGTCATGATCCTGGGATCCTGAGATCAAGCCCTGTATCGGGCTTTCTGCTAGGTGGGGAGCCTGCTTCCCCCCATCTCTCTGTCTGCCTCTCTGTCCACTTGTGATCTCTTTCTGTCAAATAAATAAACAAAATATTAAAAAAAAAAAGTAGTATTGCAAAACCTGGAATCATATGCCCCTTTGGTAGAGTAGCATGTGAACTAGAACTGAGTTCTTCTAAGTCACAGTCTAATGGTCTCTACATAGCATTTCTATAGAAAAAAAATGTATTTCTATAAGGAATATCCATTGGCTGCTCAGCCCATTCTAAACATTGGTTGCCAATATTTGCAAATAATAGAAAAACCAAAGTCAAAAGGACTTAAAAAATAAAAGGTTACTGTTGGCTCTTCAGTGTGAAAACTTCAGAGGCACGGTGGGCTTTCAGAAATGACTCGACCAAGTCTTAGATCCATTTCCTCCATGTTGATGATCATGAGCAAGGTCATTTTTATCACCACATAACAAGTACTGAAATTGTGTTTATATGTGCCCAGCCCTGTTCTAAGCACTTTACAAGTATTTACTCATATAATCTTCCTTATACTTCCACGAGATGGGTACTATTATTAACCCCATTTTTTTTTTTTTCCATGAGAAAATGGAGGTATTGAAAGTTTAACTACCTGGCCCAAAGGTTCCACTGCTGGGCCAAGATACAAACTCAGGCTTCTGGCTCCAGAGCGAGTGCTGTCCACTTCTGTACAAAAATTTAGATTGAACTGGTCTAGGAAAGGGCCTAAGAATCAGAGCTTTAAAAGAGATTTCCTGGGTAAATTGGGATGTCCATCCAGGGTTGAAAACCAGGGGATCAAGGGGTAGGATTGGTGCTGAGGCGGCAATCCTGAAGTCCTTCACAAGGGACTTTAGGTCTAGCTTTAGTGGGAATTTAGGTCTAGCTTCTGCTCTGCCACACTTCCCTCCTGGTAGGAAAGAGGAGTAAAGCTCATCCACTGATGGAAGAAACTTCCGGATGGCACTGCTGAGCACTGCTGAACACAAAGACTGGCCCTGCAGGGCAGCTTTGCCTCAAGAACCCGAATATTATTGTCACAGTAGGTTTTCGGGGTGTCCATTACCAAGGTACTACAATTTTTGCATGATGGCAGTCAGAGATTGATTATAATTAGGAGACAGAGAAGAAATTCCTGGGGTCATGGTGCTTCATTGAAGGTCCCCTGCCTCTAACTCTCAATGCAGAAATCTTTGCAAGAGTACTTTCGTGGATCTCAATGACAACAATTAAACTTGAAGAGCATGAGGAGACATTTTAATCAGAAGCTAATTAAGAACAATGGGGGCATATGTATCATTGATTGTGTCTCAAGCACTCTGACTGATCTGGAAGATTATTCCATTAATATATGGATGTAAACAGACACCAACATTTTCTCAGGATGAAGCAACTGTACTTCAAAGGTTCCACCTCCAAATCTGGCTTTCGCTTATTAGATGACAAATAAAAATGAGCAGTGTTTACCTGCCTAGAGAGGACATCATGTGTCAGTTCCACGTCTTGGGGTAGGACAGCATCAGACACCAATGAGGCAAGCAGAGTCAAGAAGCCACAATGTTATTTGTTTTTAATGGTTCACTGCTGCTCCATTATAAAATGAGACTAAAAATATATCTGGCCCTAAACACAGGGGCATAGATGCTGGGAGTGACAGTAACATCAAAAGAACGAAAAACCTCAAACCAAAGTGGCAATCGTAGTACTATGTGTGATTTCCACCTTCTGTTAGTGTTGGCCATAATGCAAATACAATGTGGTATTTTCAGGGTGGAGGAAATCCTCATCTTTGCCCCACAGATCTACATACATCAAGGAATCACCCATTGCACCTCCCCTTACCAACACAACTGGGTTCGGTTTTTCTCTACCTTAGCTTGAGCCTTTTTAGTCCACTTTACCTCAGAAATCACGTCTGCTGACCAGTGGTGCTCGCTCTGTGGCCTCATTCTCCAAGGTCATAGCACCCAAAGGGGCCCTGGAGGGAATTTCATTCTGCTCTTATTTGTACTGCTGGTAACAGAGAAGAGAGGTCCTCAGCAGTTGAAGAGTGAATTTTGCATATGGAGAACTTTACCATCTGATTTCTGATTGGCTTCCCAGCATTTTCTTCCAGTCCCTTCCTAAGTGAGCACTGAAGGATGTGTCAGGCAATCTGGGTTGTAATCTCAGCAATGCCAATGTCTACCACTATAAGTTATTTAAACTCCTCTGAGCTTCAGTTTTCTTGCTTTACAAAGTGAAATATAGATGAGATGATCCTAGCATCTTCCAAAATCAAAGTTGTTGGGATGCTATTTCTTTTTCCTTCTGGCTCGTCTATCTCCTCTGTAGTCCCTGACTGTCATACTCATTTTGGTTTCCATATTTTGCCAGGTCTTTTTTGCTCAGGTAGTAACTGTTCTCATGCTCCTCGACATATGCTTATTCTCCTCATACTTTCAAGTTCTTCTCAAAACCCAGTATCTTCAAAGACTTTTCTCAATGTGTGTACCTAGGGGGTGGGGGTGGGGAGGCAGGTGGATATCGGTTGGGCCATGTGCCAAGGATGTAAAGATGAAATGAGATAGACTTGATTCTGTCTTCCACTAAACTTAAGGACTGGTTGAATTTTAACAGCTAATATTCTTTGAGATGATTGTATGTTAACTTTTCAGCTGAGAAAAACGGAGGCTCAGAGAAGTTAAATAAATTGCCCAAGGCCACAGAGCTAGCAAACAACAGAATCCAGGTCTATCAGATGACAAATGTTTTTCTTAACTGTCACACTACAGGGCCAGCACATCATGGCAAAGATGCGGCAAAGGGACTCACTTCCCATTCCTGTGACATGACCAACGTCAATTTCCAAACTATTTCCTCCTGAGCCTGGCAAATTCACATAATCACTGGTGAGACAGTTTTGCCAGACATTAACTTCCAGTTGATAGGAAGTGGCATTTGAAATGAAACTTACAGTATTTGCTTCTTAGCTGATGTCTCTTCCAGAACACCAAGAATCATTGAATAATTCATTGGGATTTAATTATATATTTTATTTCATTGTTATTTAACTATTTCTATAGCAAGATACATCTTATCTTTCAACTATCTCTAACCTCCTCATGGACAGGGACAGGTTTTCTTTTATAAAGACCACTTCTTCTCACATTATTGACATGGACTGTGAGCGCTCAGTTAAGGACTGTGCGGGAAGGCACTGTGAAGGGAGCTCACTGAATGAATAAAGGAAGGAATGCTCTCATGCTGTTTTCATAGTGCCCATCAGGAATGCTTGAAAGTTTTCTGTATGTGACCCAGGTCTCCAACTTCTGAGTTGAAGAATCATTCATTTTTTTTCAGCCCCTTGAGCATTGTAAATGTATGGAGGGATATGTTTTGGGGATTTATAGAAAGAAAAGAAAGAAGGCTAAGGCTTCTAACTAGTAAGACGACAAATAGCAAATGAAAACTGATGCTTGTCATTAAGCTGGGCTAGGAAAGTCTGCAATGATAGAGGGAGAAAAGGCTTTCCTGCTAGCCTCTCTTCCTCCAATAGCAGCCTAGATTAAATTCCCCTCCTGGTCCTCCCGTGCTTCCCAGGGAATGCAGAGCATCTCCACTGCCTTGTTCAATCTTTGCACCACACCTGCCAGGAGTAGGTGACATGAAACACTTTAATAAATCTTTGTTGCACAAATGGGTAGACACTGCTATAACTTCAGGGGTTTTGGATGGAGTCTGGGTAATAGGCCTCCCACTTGATTATTAATGCTATGGATTCTCTAATAATAATAAAAAAGCACTTTTCTTGCTACAGTGAGAGATAAAAGGCAAATTAAAGGTTCTTGTCGGGACAACATTTTATGGGGACATAATTACACAAACATATAAACGACTCAAAATCCTACTAGAAATGAGTATGTAAATGAACAGAAAGGATATGGGGGTTGCTTTGAATAAGGAACAAGGTAGGGGATGTTTATTGAATTAGTGGGGTGGAGACCCTGAAGATTATAGGAACAGCTAACAGTTAATAAGCTCTTACTCTGTGTCAGCATTATTCTAAACAATAATTCGTGGATTAACTTTCCATTGCTTTATGGATTAAATAATATTATAATCCCCACTTTATAGATGATGAGCTTGAAGCATGAACGACTGAGCCATGTATTCCAAATCACAAAGCCAGGAAGTTTTCAAGTAACATTTTAAATCCAGGTGGCCTGCCTCCAGCCCATGCCCTTGACCTCCGTGGTCTTCTCCCTCTGCAGAAGATGAATTTTGCCAGCTTCAGCATTCTGCCAAGAGCCAGGACTAACATGACTCCATCTGATAAATTCAAGGTTTCTATCTCTAATATAATACAAATGCAAGATTCACTTACGATTTTTCCTTTACAGTTGTTCCTAATTATTCTATTTGTGTTTACTTGGAACGCCTGGGGGATTCAATAAAGGCATTCCAATCCATGTGCACGATCCTGAAGAAATCAATAGATGGGATGAAAATGAAGTGAGATTTAAGCAAGCTTTCTGTATCGAAATCATATCATTCACTGGAGACTGTATCCTCCTGCTTCTCTGAAAAAGCAAGCAGCCCCATTCTGTGTGTTGAAGCAAGCTCAAGTCCTAGGCTAGAGAGCCGTTCTAATCAACGAGTAGCTGCGAGCTATGTTACTGAACTTTGTGTTACAAGTGATGGTAAATGCTACGCTGATACGCCATAGTTTTCATCTGATGATCCCAATCTACTGAGAGTCTAATAGCTTCTCTCAACCTTTACCATCTTAAGCGCCACTAAGAGATTGAATCATCGCAGGGAGGCCAAATGGAATGCATGGAATGGGTTGTATAATGGGATGGTTGTTTTTGTTACATAATGTAACAATCACTCCAAATAAAAAATGCTCCCTGTGTCTCTACGGAAAATATTTATGTTGGAGGATCTATGTGGGCTGGGGTCATTGAGCACCAGCAGAACAGGCAACCGTATGTGGTCCATCTACGAAATATTATTTAAGGCACTTCCCCCCCTTACTGCAAGAAACTCTCTCTTCCAACACTTACATAATTATTCCGTCAGCAAGAATTCATTGAGTACTCCTTTGGGCCAGACTTTTGTTGATGAGATGTATAGTTGTCCTTGAGCGAGATCATACAAATGATCAGGTGTGGTGGGAGACATAATAGGAGAAAACATCTGTCCCAGGAAGTCAGGATGGCATACAAAATCTTTACCTCCTAGGGACAACTATCCTCAGCTTCCTCCTCTTCTCCCAATTCAGTCTGGGTTTGGCCACATTGGACTTCAGGAGTTGCCAGTAAGAGGTCATTGTTTTTCACAATACCATGGTTTCCACAGAGATTTCTTCGACTCTCAGTCACACTCCCCATCTCCTCTGCCTAGTGAACTCTAATCTGTTAAGGTTTAGCTCAAAAACAACCTCCTTTTTAAAATCTTCCCTGATTTCTTTACCCTGTTCTTCTTGCTCCATCCCTTAGTCCATCTTTCCTTCTTTAAATGCAGAGCATTTTGCTTTCCCCTTTCTTCTGGCATTATTTTATATGGCATTATAGCAATTTTTAGACATTTTGGTATTTTCACTCGTATTGGTTTGTAAACACTTTAGGACAGAGATTATATATATATATATATATATATATATATATATATTTCCTTTCTATAACTTATTACTGGGAATTGCATATTGTTCAAAATGCTTCCTGATTAACACAGTGAATTGATGAAAAATAAATACCATTTGCTTAGGAGCTATTGCTAAATTTGCATGTTTTACATCATTTAATTTTCTGAATAATCCTCCAAGATAAATATTACCATCATCATTTTACAAATGAGGAAACAAAAGCTTTGATGGGTTAAATGAGTTGCCCAACACCATACACCTTGGAAATGGTGAACTTGTCTAGTTTTAATGGTCATCTCTTATTTTACCATCCTGCAAAAAATAAATGAGAATGGGTATGTAATTGTACCTTCTTTTATATCTTTCATACTCAAAATGTGACCAACAGATCAGCAGCACTAGGATCAGGTGGATGGCCATAAAAATGCAGACTCTTAGGCTCCAGGTTATACCTGTGAAATCAGAATTTACATTATTAACAGTATCTCCAGATTATTCTTATGGATAACAAAGACTGAGAGGCACCCATTACCTTCACATTTTTTCCCTGGTGAATCACGATTCCTGGCTTTTTAAAAACTCACCTCAGACACGCAGAAAGTTGATGCTTACTGTAACATGCATCCAATAAGCAAATGAAATCCTGCAGGTACCAGTTTGGACATACCCTGGAAGAAAAGTGAAACCTTATCTACTTTTCTAACATTCTTCTTTTCTTGTTTTCCCCACCTTCCTTCATCATTCTTTGTGGGAAGAGGGCTGGCTAAAAAATTCACTAGGCAAATGTGAAAGTCTTTCTGGGGGCTTCTCATTCAGATTATTTAATTGTGAGAAATAAAGTACCACTAGAGTTAGCTAGAGAGAAGGGAAGTTTCAGAATACATCTGGAGTGGTTTCAGTAGTGGGCTCTCGTAAGACATCTGAGCCCACGATCAGTAATAGGATAAGCCCTCATGGAGGTGCTTCTGAATGCAAAATCTGTGCAGCAGAAGTTTGGGGTTCTTCTCCTAGTGTTCTACCATTAGTGAAGTTTGGTTACCCAACCCTCTGTTCTCATCATTACCATTGTCTGTTCCCCTCTGTCATTTCCTCTTTTTGCTGTAAAAATTCTTTTTTCTTATTCCTATTCAAGTTCTAAAGACTGAGAATATGATTGGTTAATCCCATGTACTCAAGGGAGCCACATGCTCTCAGATCACAGGGTAGGATATTGGTATATGGAAGCAGTTCCTTGTTCGAACACCCAGCTCCAGTTCCATTAGCCGCAGCTTAGTGTATAGAATGATTTCTTTTAGGAATAATCTTTGAACTTCTTCAAACCCTTGAGAAGTCTAGTTTCCTTTAGAAAGGGCTATGAGTAGATGGCTCTGCAAAAAAAAAAAAAGTCCAAGGCAAACAGGAAAAAAAAAGTTAACTTTTTTAGAGCTAGGTAGCTTATTACATACTCAGTAGATGTGACTAATTATTAAATTCTGCCTTCTTCCTTAAGACATAGCATTAGGGTAAGACAAAACAAGTAGTCCATTGTCCCACTGAGTTCATTTTTTAAGTAGATATTTACTGAGAACTGACCACTAGTTAGACATTCTGTAATGTGGGGATTACAGAGATGCACAGAACATGGTTGACACCTTCAGGGTCCTTAAAATTTAGTGGTCACAGCTATATGAAGAAAGGTTTTGAGAATTTATGTCACAAATGCAAAGACCATCAATCCAAGATGTGGCTTTTGTGTATTTGCACATATACGCCTCTTGTTCAAATTCTCTCAGAATTTCTTTGTGGGGAAATTTACATTAATTTGAGCTAAGGTTATTGTCTTTACTTATCCAAGCAATATGAAGGGAAACAGGAATGAGTAAATCCAGCTTGTGGCTGAATGACTTTAAAATATATATATATTGAAAGGTCAAGAGTTGAACCACATTTGCTTGGTAGTATTGTAGGATCTGTCATAAGAACCGGGTCTAAGGTATTACTTTATCCTTGGGCAGGGAGGAGACATAATAAATTAAAAACTGAGAGCAGGGCGCCTGGGTGGCTCAGTGGATCAAGCCGCTGCCTTCAGCTCAGGTCATGGTCTTAGGGTCCTGGGATCGAGTCCCGCATCGGGCTCTCTGATCAGCGGGGAGCCTGCTTCCCTCTCTCTCTCTCTGCCTGCCTCTCTGCCTACTGTGATCTCTCTCTGTCAAATAAATAAATAAAATCTTTAAAAAATAAAAACTGAGAGCAATGTGTTCAGTCATATGTCTGGAAGTACCCATTCTAGGCACCATTTGAAGCACGTTTTTATCTATAATTAATATAGGACCATCTTATTCAGATAAAGTCAGAAGACTACTTTATAACTCTCTGGGTTGAGAGATACATGATATGGAATCATTGGTGTGCATCATGGAACGCAATTCTTACCTTGCCCAAGGCACTAGTTTCCAAAGGGTTTTCATACCTTCATGGTGGTGGTTCTCAATTTCTAAGTAGAGAGACTAAGATAAGCTGTTCTATTCATTCAAAATCCATTTTCTACCACAGCTAGAACTTGGTGAAGTTTGAATCAAGATCATCATGATGACTGTACCCCCATCAGATTATTATGCTGCATACATTTTCAGGGAGGGTATTAAAAGTACACTAAAAAAAAAAAAAAAGGAAAGTAAGTAGGATAACAAGTTAATAGTTGGGAGGAATTGTCTATCTAGAAAGACCTTTTCTAAGATTCTCCTAGGTGTCCTCTAGCTTGGAGGAGAACTGAGCATGTGCAAATATATAGCAAAGAGTTGTTATTAGTTTTGCTTTCTCTTTCATCCAGTTGATTAGGAACAATTACCAGCACAGAATATTCTCCACAGAGCTCTGGAGAGAACATAAGAAAAGCACTAGAGTCCGCTCTTGACTTCTGAACATTGGAATTGTTTTTTGTTTTGTTTTTGTTTTTTGTTTTTCCCTTATTCTATCTGGTGGGTGGCTTTGTAAGGGAGAATTTGGGTCCTCATAGCACCTCAGCAGTGATGAGAAATTCATATACTTGGTAGCTAGTTTCAGTTTGTTCTTCCTTTCAAAGAAATATTGTGCCACATTTCTGCTCCTGTAACAACAGTAGCTGGTGTATCCGAAGTAAATTTGCCCAACATGCTTCCCACTTTCTGGGACAAATGTGAATGGCAATTCATTTTGGCAGACGGACCCAGATAACGAAAACTTCTTTGGGAATTAGGGACTTATTGGAACTAATTTGGATCTCAGGGAGGCAAGTATAGCAAAAGCCATTGTTTTACAGAATAAACATCTCATTTGGCTTGTCTGTATCAAGTGGGTTACTTGGTCCACCCTTGTCTAGTAGACTTCCCTTTCAAATGAATGTTCCTTCTTAAATCCATCTCGTTTATATTACTGTAAATATTCCATGTCATGAAATGTTAAAACAGTTAAACAATAAATTTCCAAAGTGGTCACCAAACTAGCAGCAGATTTTAGAGGTGCCAAGGGGGCAGGAGTGGGGGACTTTTACAACTGTCCATAGTCTCCTCCAGCCCTCCAGAGACAGGCAATCTAACACTCCAAGTAAAAACGGTGGGATTCCAACTTCTCTGCCATTTCTCTGAATCAGATTGCCAGCTAGAGCTTCCTACAAAGCAGAAATGTGGGAAGTGCCATTGTTTCTGTTCCATCCACAACATTAGCTAGTAACCTATTCATAGTAAATCACCATCAATACATTTCTGGTAGTGCACTCTCCAAGCTCTGTTGCTCAGGACAAAAATAATAAATAAATTTTAAAAATCTCTGGCAAGTTCCTATAGTTTGGAGAATTGGTCAAAGATATCTCTCTCTCTCTCTCTCTCTCTCTCTCTCTCTTTTTTCTAGCCATGTTATAGCCTTTTCCAAATATGAGAAAAAGCAATCATCAGTAGCTAGAAGAGTCTCCAGACTCAGGGATATTGTTATAATCGGGTCAGTTGAGCCTGCTTTCAGCTCATTCCACATCACAAAGCTGTCATAAGACCAATGCTTTCTTTGGAGCAGGTACATTCAAATGCCACCAGGTTGCAAGCCTGGGGCTGCAAAAGGTAAACCAGTGTCAGCGAGCACATCATGTTGCAAAAGCATCGTAATAATTGTATAGACAGCGAAGGATTGCATTTCACTACCGTGTAGCATCAAATACATAAGGCAAATGCAAACAAGCCATTGTCACCTATCAGAACTGGGAACCCGAGAGTAAAACTCCTAAGCTGTTCATTATCAGCCTAAATGAGCCCATTAGGCTTGCATTAGACTTTAAAGAGAAAATAGTGCTACTGAATTGTCAAGGATGCAAAATTTCCTAATGCAAGAAAAGAATCACTACAAATTCAAAAGCTGAGTATTATTGTATTATCTATCTTATTTTCAATTTGGAAAATTCATAAGCCCAACATGGGTATAGCTTTTATGAACTTGTTAAAAGAGATGATAGAAGAAATATCTTAGCATCATTTCCATATTCGTCTCCCTCCACCCCCATTAGGAGTACTGCTGAGACAAAATGGGATTTGGGAGAAACTTGTTTGTTGCTGGTATATCTGGTGTTGATCAAAAAGAATCAAATAGAACAGCAACCTACGGTAAAATTTTGAAACCTGATTTTTACCAGAAGATTATTTTGATTTTATTATGTTTGATGTTAGTGAGGGATAAGACAGACATGAAAGGTTTTGAGTATAGATTTTAGAACCGAGTGATGAGCAAAACTGACAATTCATATTCTTATCAAATCCTTTCGAGTCTTACAAAACAGAAGTTTCCTTGAGTTTTCTGACATCTTCACATCTCACCCTGCTCCAAACTTGGAGACTCATAAAAGACAAACATAAAAGTTGAAAAATACTGGCAAGAAAAAATTTTCAGCTGCAGACTTGTTTTAAAAAAAAAAACCGTTTTATTTGATCGAGGCTGAAGGCTCTCTTTAATATAAGGTAGTTGGCTCCACAAGGGTATTTGACCTAAAATCTAACTATCATAAATAAGGAACTGAAGCAGAACGTAAATTAAAATGCTGACGCAGAGCTCTCCTTTGCTAGTTTCAGGTCAAAATACAAACTCACATCGGGAAAAAGTATCTGTGTTGTCTGAGGATTGGTAATCCTTTTGGGTGTCCAGGTAATCTCAAAACTCTTTTAGGTGATTACTCTTAGTTTGTTAAAAACGTTATACAGCAAAGGAAGGCCTCGGAGTCTTTACACGCTCTGCCCAGGGCTCACGGCAGTACCGTGGGCTCTTTGATTCACTTCGGAAAAATAAAACCCTCTCAGCTCAAGGATGCCGTCTTCATCATGTTACCACGTGACTATCATTACCACTATTATGACTACCACAATAATCTGAATATTTAATAAGTGTATATCTAATGAGCAACATGAGGCAGTGGAAGCATGAAAAACCTCCACCTCCTTAGGCAGGGTGAGTTATCAGAGTTAATCAAGAACTGATGGCTGAGGTTTGTTCCCAGTCCTATCACATCAGCTCCATGAACACCCTATGATTCAGGAAGAGAGCTTCCTGTTCAAAGAGAGCTCCAAGGATATCATGACTTCCTGGAACTGGGCAGGAGCTTTCTCTCGTGAGACTCTATGCTCCTTCTGTACAATATTTCATCTCGTCCAGAAAACACTTAAACGGTTTTAAATCGGGATCCTGAGGACATAGTGGAAGGAATGACATGCAAGGAACCAACAGGGTTGTTTTTTATACCATATCGTCCAGTAGGGGACTATAGCTCTGACCATCTTCTTACTGCTAAAAACAGATGTAAAGAGCCTAAGGACGCTAACATCAAGTTTCTGACCTACCTTTTTAATGCGTTATACTTCTTAGAGCACGGTTTGGAACACTCCAGGAGAAGCATATGAAAAGAGAAGGCTGAAGGGATACTGGCTTTAATTTCAGTATCTTCAGAATTAGATCACGTTCTAAAATCCCAAGTGTACACATTAGTCTACAATGAGAGAAATAATTATGAAAGAGCTCCAGTCACCACTGCATATAGCCAGACCATTTGCTAGAAACAAGGATAGGTGACGGTGCAGAGAAAGGCAAGAACATTCTGTCCTGCATTAAGCCCTGCTTCCCTCAGAGGCTGTGTGTCAGACGCCTGGTACTCTGGTTCTTTGGGCGGGTGAGCCAATTAGCACATTCCCTAGTCTGGAACTGTGGTTGCTCTGTATGTGATCTGCATACTGATTCAGCTGAGATTTGACCTTCTGGGTGGAGAAAAACAAGAATCCCAGGTGAGAGAGAACATTGGCCTAGATTTTTCTTATCCTCTCTCCTGTATTCTTTATTTCCAGACATACTGGCCTTGTAGTTTTTTCTGACTAAATCAGAGGGCAGAAAACGGTTCCATTTCCCTTGAAAATTTAGATCAGTCTACAGGATTGAAACTATTAGAAATCACGGCTTTTACCTCCTTTGGCTGATGTCACAAACGCAAAGCAGGTGGCTCCTTCTAAGACTGACACTCTTGGCCCACATGGGGGCAGTACTAGGTAGTCAAAAGCCTCCACCAGCTGCCAGGACCTGCGGAGTCTGGCAGGAGACAAAACTCTGAATGCATAAAACAGAATCAGGTTAGTTTTTCATAAGCACAAGATTCCTTAAAGCCAATCTTTATAGCGTTCTAAATGTTCTTGCTGAAGGAACAAGGAAGGGAAGATGTCTACCAAATTTCCAGCTGCTGGTGCAATCACTTGCCACAAGATGTTGGGAAAATTTTTTGATCGATGACTCCATTTAACACGAGAGTGTCCTTTTAATATACATAACATGAAACAGACAAACAAATAAATCATTTTTTTTGTCCAATTATCAAATGATTTTCTAGGTTTATCTGTAATGGGGGAAGCATATCTTAGGTGTAGATTTCAGTTTCTTATTGTCTGAGAGGATGAGTTGCGTTTTGATAAATTTTCAAATGAAGAATTTCTAAGGAAACTGGATACGTAAGTGTATGTTTATAGCCCGCGGAAGTTTACCAGGATATTTAGTCCATGGAGATTATTCGTGGCTTAGCAATATTGAACTGGTCTCCCTCTTGAATAGGTCTCTTTAAGTTATAACTGCTACATAAACAGACATTGGTGTAATTATACATTCATCTGATCTGAAGAATTTTCAGAGTTGAAAGAGGGAATCTTTCCTACCAAGCCCCCTGAGATGCATTATTTTGGTTTCTTACAGGACACACTTTCGAGATTCGAGCCAAGAGCCATAACGGTATGTTCAGCTATATTCCCACAGCCTACAGTCCCAAAAGATACAAAGTCACAAAGCCATTGTTTCTTTACTCAGAGGTGAGACTACACAAAATACAGTTTTTAGGTGGTATCAGAAAACATTCCAACCTTCAGAAAACAAACTTGAATTACCTGATGAGCTCTTACATAGGTCCTATGAAAGCTATGGCAAATGATGCTTTGCAACAGTGTGGGGCCCGGGGCTGAGACATGAGCTATCCTACTCCTCAGAGAGGATTCAAGAGACTCTCGTGGTGACAATGTGTGTCTACTGGAGAGAACAGAAGAATATCTTCCCCTGGTGTCACTGACATTGGCTTCGAGCTCCTCTCTCCTCCCTATACTTCTTCTTTTCTTTCCCTGTCTTCTTTTCTTTGCCCTCTTTGGAAAAAACTAAACACAGAATTCTCTCCATCTTCATCCTTAACTTTATCCCCCTTTCTGCTTATACACATACCAGAGCATCCAATCACACCCACAGAAATTGTTTTTCCCTGAGGGGATCATTTGGTACTCAAATGGCTATGGTTCCTGTATGGGAGCAACAAGATTATTAGAGAAAATTCAGTTTTGCCTTTCCATTTGTTTTCAAATCTCATTAGTACAAAGGTTATTTCTCCCATTAAATGGCTACTTAGAATAAGGTATATTAAAAAGCACATCTTTTTTTTGCATGTTTTAAAATGGCAGCTTGGTCAGGCGTGATGGAAGTCGGCTCCCTGTCCCAGGAATGTTTTAAACATGGAAGAAAGCATCTGCCTTGCCTCAGTCTGGGGTTTGGTAAATGATATTTCTCAGACTGATTTTTCTATTCTCTCTTAGAAAATGACTAAAATGGCTGTGGATTTGAACTTTGCCATAACATTACCTTGGTGTCACCTGGCCAGCCCTGATAAACAATTGTTAAGCAAAATTTGCTGTGCCTACCCCAACCCTTGCAGAAATCCATACAGGAGCTCCACAAACACCTAAGTGATAGTGTGCTATCACTTTGCGTGACTGTACTATTTTAACAAGCATACAGGGAGGAGAGTTGCATAGAAGATGTAGTGATAAACAACAGATTAATCTTTTTAATAACTTGGGACTTTTGCTTGCTGGATTTTAATTTTCCCCTCTCCTAAAATACTAAGTAGAACACACACCATGGTAATGTGCTTTCCTATTGCTTTGGGGATGAAGAAGATGGGATTAAGCTTCACCTATCGCTTTTCTCCTGTCAGGTCCCTCCGGGCACCCACGTGAAAGCGCAATCTTTGTGCTTTCTGTTCTAGCAGCACCAGACTCCCACTCCTTCCAACCCTACTTACTTCCTCTTGCTAGTTCTAACTTGATCATTAGCCGGAGAGGGGAATGAATAAGAAGAGAAAGACAAAAAGTAATTAATTCACTGAAGTGCAGCTGCAAATGAATTTTTAAAATAAATTATTAATTTTCTCTTTAATATTTCTGCATTGATACTGCTCTGTATCTGGGGATTGGGAGCGAGAGCCTCTCGGCTTCACAGCAGCAATGCCCTGGGTAGAGGCAGCAGCGCCTCGCTGTAACGAGAATGCCTTGTGCTAACACGGTATTTCTCCCGTTCATCAGCAACATGCCTTTAGCTAACAGCATTTCAAACACGAGTGGGTATTTAAGTTTATGGTAGGTAGAGCAGGCATGAAGGATGGGAACTGTTGCAATAAAAGAGGTCGAATGCCTTGTCTTCTGTATCTTCTGGTGTCAGCTCCTTAAAATACTGAAAGCAAGACAAAAGCGTAATGCGTTGGAAGAGAAAAAGGTGACAGCACAAATCCAAAATCTTTTTGCTTCTATGGAAGAGAGGAAAACAATGCTGGATTTTGCGTTGGGAGGACTTGGGAGTCGACAGTTCAGAAGGGAAGTCCTACTACTTGCAGAGCAAGCTGGGCAGAGATGGGGAACCGGGTGGCAGGGCTGCAAGGCGTCCCTGCCTGGGTCGCCTCTGCCGGACCCACATCTCTGGGCAGCCCTACACCCAGATCACACGATGCACCTGCTTTCACTCCCTTTGCTCCAGTCCAATGTTATCCGGAAAATCTGCTTCTCTTGACCTGTGCAGCATGTGGGTGGAAGGTAAACGGAAGCGTTCTATGGAAAAACTATATTTAGTAACAGAAAGCAACAGTGCTGCTCTGTGTTCAAAAATGTTGGCTCCAAATGGCAGAGGAATGATTGTTTCCACTTAAAGTGATTGATATGTCTACACACACTTGAGAGATAGAATTTCATTACCTATTCTTTCTGCGGGGACTGACAGACTACAGTTTCAAAGGAAATAGTGAGCACATTCGTGTAAAAGAGTACCATTTTCTTCCATGAAATGGAAGGGGAGGGGGGCTGTAGACCAAAACATTGTGGAAGAAATTATGTTAAATAAACAGAACAAAGATAGAGATAGAGTGAAGAAACTACTACCACAGAAGAATGTTTAGTACATGCAGTGATTAGGTTTTTACCTTTCAGTTCAATGACAGCAAATACTTCTAGCAATTCACCTGCAGCAGTATTTATTTTTAAATTACCTGTAATGATTAAGCAGAGGGGAAAAAATAAGGATTACAAAAGGCAACCTAACAAAAATCAATTTATTCCATAATAATACTTAAGAATTAATGCTTCTACTTTGTGCGGCATTTGAAGACTTGGAAACTCAAGTTACCCAGTATCTTACAGCTGATTTTTAGAAGTGAAAATTAAGAAACCCAATCTCTAATTTGGGGTCAAACATAAGGGAAAACAACTTAATGAGCTCTTAAAATGGTAATGTTCTTTTATAAAATAAGAAATCCTTCTGCAACCTAAAAATCTGTTTTCTCTCAAATATTTTTCTCTAATGCTGTTTGGTTACCTCCTGAAGCCATTATTTCCAGCAGAGTCACAGAAATCCTCGGCTGCGTAGGCGGTCCCAGTAAATTTAGCAGCCAAGCCACATTTTGACATGTTAAGAATAGGCGTCCATAAATCTTCTCCAGCTTCTCCTGAGAAGATTAAATCTTTCTTTTCAAGAATTTGCTAAATTTCAGGAAATGCTGTAATGTAACAAATGACTTGTAGACAAGGCTGAAGAAAGAGTAGAAGATAATGGAATCTCTTTGTTCAAGAGCCGAAGCAGAAGCTGAGGAAAACTTCTGGAAGTTCTACTTTAGCTACTAGGAAAGACAGAGGAGCTGGGGCAAAAATGAAATCAATGTGTTTGCAGTCGCTCTTGGACATGTGAGCAGGGGCATGTTGAAACCCCTCTACTGTTGAAAGTTTTCTGTTTCAGGACCAATCTCTTAAGAACAGAGATGCCCTATGATAAGCTTCCAATTAAAGAGACCTTTACAGAGTCCAAATTTCACTGTTCTTTCTCACCATAGACGGGCAGGAGGATACAGGACCATTTACTTTGTCCCCCAAGTCTACTTCTATTTTCTGACCTTCCTCTAAATAGTAAGGGCTCCTTGTACTGAGTGATATAGGGAGAAGGCTTTAGCTGCTTCATACGTGTCTCAGTTTCAGCTGCCATAACAGATTAGGTAGATGGGTGGCTTCAAAACAACAAAAATTTGAGCCTGAGATCAGGGTACTGGCAGGAGAGGATTCTGATGAGAGCCCATTTCCAGGACGCTGACTTCTCACTGTATTTTCACATGATGGCATGAAGCTAGCATTCTCTCAGCAGTCTCTTGTAAGTCTTCTTCATAAGGGCACTGAACCCACTCACAAGGGTTTCACCCTCGTGGCCTAATCACCTCCCAAAGGCCCCACCTTCCATAATACCATCACTTTGGGGGTTAGGAGTTCAACACACAAATTTTGAGGGGACACAAACATTTAGTCAGTAACAGTATGTATGAGAAACCTAGACTGTCTAGCATAAGCAGATGAGGAATTTCCTTTACTGAAGGATAACCAGATGGATAAGAGAACTGATGACAGGCTTGAATGGGCTCTGGGGAGGTGAGATCTAAAATTGCTCCAAGGGAGCCAAATGGAGGGGCTTTCTCACCAGCACTTCCAACTGAGGTAACTCTGCCCCAACTATTTTCCATGCTTATGTCACTTTCCTCTGATATTTCTAAATGCCAAGGAAATACAGTCTAATTGGCTTAATATAAATCATGGGCTCATCTAGTGGCTGAGGATGAAGCTGAGGAAGGCACAGATGATCCCAGTAAGATGATTCTGGTTTCAAAAGTTAATTTTCATCTCCCTTATTAGCCTTTGATCCTCTCCCCTGTAACTTACTTTTCCTAAAATAGGTTGCCTTTATAACTCACAGAAACTTAACTTGTACTCTATTCAATTAGACAAGTAGAGAAGAAAAAGTCTGGGAAAAAGTGGGGGGATGTTCCAGCAGGTTCCCAGATTGACCCTATCTACCATGTGAAATCTTCTCTATTAGAGAGATCCATGCACATTAAAAACATATATCTAGACATAGTTCCATAGCCACTGAAAGACTCCAAAACCACATGGTTATACTTCTCTTGCACCTTGAGTTCCTGTGTTCTAACTACCTTAAAACGTAGTCTTGCTATTTGAGATCATTCTGTTGCCAAGATGTCTATTTAACTGCAATCTATTGGTACTACTCTTTGCTAAAAGTCCCCCAAAGTGTGGTTATGTTGTGACCCTCAGCATCTGTAGTTTCAAGATTAATTTTTCAGGATATCACTTTGGACAATAAATGCTTTTTCTCCTCTCCAGGAACCTCCAACCCCATATGCCAAGTCTGACTCATAAAAAAAGGACCTGTAACCTGAGGAATTAGGTTTTGAGAAAATAGATTTTCACCTAAGGAAAAATATATATCTCAGTTCTACTAGTCTCTGACCTCCTTATTTATCTGGACATCCCAAGAACACTGAATGTCCACTGAATAAATAACTGGATAACTGAGGTAATAAATGGATAAACATTTACTCATATCTGGCTGTCAACTCAAGCTCATCCAGAAATATTTAGAGAAAAAAATTTAGGGATTATCTCATCAAACCCTGGCATTTATTATAAGCTTGGGCATAGAGGCCTGGGAAAGGAAAATAACTTTTCCAAGATCTAGGTCTAATTAATTGCTGGGCAGAATAGCGAGGTGAGATGCTCTGACTTTAAATCTAGGACTTTTGTCCCTATCACATATGGATAATTCAGGGTAAGTTCTTAAAGCATAGGATCATCCAGGTATGTGTGTTTTTTAATAGATACACTTGTAGACTGAAAACCAGGTGGTGTTAGAAACTACAGAGATAGTCCTTGAGGTTGGGGTTTGGACTAGAGACTGCTAAACTACTGTCTTAGCCTTGTAGATGGTCAGAACAAGAAGATCCATTTATACAGAAGGGAAAAGCTCTTTGCTATCCTCCATCCTGCCCATAAGCTTCACTGTTCAGGCCCCAGAGTGATAAGTAGTATTTCCTAGGAGTGCCATGATAATGACAACCTCTTATGAACGAGTTTGGCAATGGCATAGAACCCTAGAGTGACTTTCAGGGGAGGAAGACAACCTTCTTCTTGCAGCTTTTGCCTCCAAGTTTTACTCCACTTGGATATGATATGCTGCCTGTTTCTAAGTTGTAAGAATGAATGCACGGAGACCAGAGATCCAGCCCAGCAGTGGCCTCTGAAGTGCGCTGGCTCGCCTTCACGGTGGGGCAAAGTCTCATAGTCTCTACCTACCCTGTCTCCCGTGGATTAAAATATCTTCTCTGGGCCCATCACATTTTAGCAGCTATAGACTTTTCAATTTAGGTTATATGTTGATGACTCACCACGATCTGTCTCAGGACTGGACCTCATTCTTGTGCTACAGACTCATATATAATATATCTTAATAGACTTCTCTGTGTGTCTCACAGACAACACAAGCTCAACCAGTCTAAAATGGAATACTTTTTATATCCTGCTTCCAAGCCAGAAATCTGGGCTTCACCATAGAATCCTCCTTCAACCTCATCAACCACATCCAGTTTGGTCTTAGTCACACTGATTCCAGCTCTAAAATATTTCTCCAGGTTGCCACCACCTCCCTACCTTGCCTTGATTGCCTGCGGTGTTTCCTGGTGCAATGTCTTCTTAGCTGGCCTCCTTGTGTCTCATCTTGCCTCTCTCCAGCCCATCTTCTACCTGCAGTAAAACCCTTCTAAGATGTATGTCTGATCTAGACACTCTCTGGCCTCTCTACTGCCCCACCATGTCAGCAGGGCAGTTTCTACCACATCGGCAGGGCAGTTTGGCTCTTCCATGCTTTTCCATCCTGGCCTGATGAATCTTGCATCTCCCCACTCTTCTCAGGGCCTTCCATAAGCAACCTTCTGGAACAATAATGTACCATTCCATCTGGAACAAACTACATGGCGTTCCACTCCTTAGGATGCACCTATTCCATGCTCTTTCAACTCTGTCCCACGGCCTGGAATGACCACCTGAACTCTGCCTGCCTCTGTCCCCATATGGCTTAAGTATCACTTTCTTCTGGGGGTTGCTGGGAGGAGAGAGGGTAGGGATAGGGTGGCTGGGTTATGGACATTGGGGAAGGTATGTGCTATAGTGAGTGCTGTGAAATATGTAAGCCTGACGATTCACAGACCTGTACCCCTGGGGCAAATAATACATTATATATCAATAAAAATAATTAATTAAAAAATAAAAGTATCACTTTCTCTGTTGTTTTTTTTCCAATTCCTCTAGCAGTATTTCTTAGTCACAGTGCTAATTATGCTACACTGCCATTCTTGCTACTGGTATCATTTATTTCTTTTTCCCCAATGACTAGCACAATGCCTGGCGTATACTAGTATTCAAATAATTGTTTATGTAATAGTGGATGGCTTAGGTTAAACTTGTTACCATCCCAAACAATATGCATTTAGCTGCAAGGAATTTCTGAAATGATGCTCTAATCTAAAAGCTTGGAGTGATCACTCGGAGAAAGCAAAGAGGAAATATTGTGAGCCTGGAAGTAGTTTGAGCAGTATGCAAGTTCTTATAGGCCAGAGACTGTCAATGAAACCCATCCTCCTATCACTCTTTCCTAGAAATCCTATACCAGAGACCAAGATTAATGATAAACACCACCTCTTGTCAACCAAAGCTAAGTACTTGCAGTGCTTCTGCTGCTTGGCTTTGAAGTTGATGGTACTGGGTCTCTTCTCTGTAAGGCCATGCATTGTGCTGGGGCAGCAGCTGCACTCCTCAGCTCCATTCTATGCATGAGTTAACTGTAGGGTACATTATCTGAGAATAACTAGGATCATATATAGAACAAATGGAATGCCACCAAGGGGCTGGCAAACCTACGAAGGAGTCAGGCCATCAGCTCAACTTGAGTTCAGAATCCTCAAAAAGTGAACATATTTGGTATGAAGGGTAGGATTCCAATGCAGGTTTTACCTATGAGGTGGTTTCTTCAGAGTTCAGTCCTGGCATGAGTAAGACAAAATGCTCTTCTGAAAGGAGATTGGTTGAAAACCAGCTCTAGTTCCGGAAGGTTTCTCTGCCCAGTGATTGACCTACTCTCTTCTTCCTTTCAAACTACCCAAAATGAGTTGAGTAATTTTTTTTTTCACTTTGACTAAATTTTCATGAGCAATGTGGAGATATAATTTTTATCAGTTACTTAAGGGAGGGAAAAAAAAAAACCTGTTTCCCTCCTCTGACCCTTTTTTGAATTAATCATGTTGTACTGGTCTGAGATCACAAAATCTACTAAGCACCAATAGGCAACATGAGCGTTAGCCGTCAGATCTGTGATGAGGAAGGGTTATTTTGAATCCTAAACCAACCTTTTTATCTTCACCAAACTCCAGGAGGGTTAGAAATCACATCTGTTTAACTGTTTTATTTATAGTAACCACAATGCTCTGGGCAAATGAAACGTTAAAAATTCATTTTGGAGATTATATCTTGTTTTCATTTTAGAGCATAAGAGCAAAAAAAAAAAAATCTTGTTTTTGTTTTTTTTTAAAGATTTTATTTATTTATCAGAGAGAGAGGGGGAGAGAGCGAGCACAGGCAGACAGAATGGCAGGCAGAGGCAGAGGGAGAAGCAGGCTCCCCTCCGAGCAAGGAGCCCAATGCGGGACTCGATCCCAGGACACTGGGATCATGACCTGAGCCGAAGGCAGCTGCTTAACCAACTGAGCCACCCAGGCATCCCAAAAATCTTGTTTTAAAATGCCTAGCTTACTACTGGCTTAATAATATCCACTATTTTTACATCAGCTCCAAATTAAGAAAAATGAAGAGCCAGATTATAATTATGTACACTACACATGAAGCCCTGTGATCTTACCTGCCAATATGGAGAAAATGAAATGCGTATGAACCTCAAGTCAGAATAGTTGAGGAGTTGCTCGGATATTCTTTGTTCTTATATTCACCTTGGAACACTGAAGTCTGGTTAAAAAAAAAAAAAAAGACATATTCCTCAAAGAATTTTCATCAGGCCTACAATTTAGAAAATATTTTCAAGGCAATTTTCAGTACAACCTTTTGATACAAGAAACAATTCTAAACCCATTCTCGGCCCATGCAGTGAAAGTATGTCACCACCATTTGAGCCTGAACTGGAAGGATCATTTTAAATCTAATCCATTCTTTGTCATTGAAACAGTTGTACAAAGCTCTCTTTCTCTTTCCTCATCTGCTAAATGAGATCATCTTCACCCACTTAAGACATCTTGATGAAGTGTTATGGCTTTTAAGGAAATTTAAATATAGGAAATATATTTTTAAGAATGCTCTGAGAGTGATTTTATGTTTTCTACCTAAAGATGTAAAAATGATATTTAATTTTAGATTTGCGTTTCCTTCAAAAAAGTATTCATTTCCCAAAATAGTATTTGCTGCTTCGAGTGGTGAGGTTATGGATGATTTAGTCCCTCTAGATTCTAAACTCTGTAATATTTTGTTGTCTTTAGAATTAAAATGGATTTTAAAGGTGAAAAGCAGCAAAGAGTCTATGCAACACATATATATTGACATCTTTTCTAAAGCAGGCTTTGAAATAAAGTTATAAGGAATAATGAGTGGGAGAGAGAACAGACTAGTAAAGAGATGATGAGTACAGAAGGGGGAAAGTACTAGAAGTATAGAGACAGAGGGATAGGCTGTTGGAGAGGAAGAAAAGACTAAACAGGATTATTGCAAATTTCAGATGACAGGCAATTCTTTTGTTTAACATGAGCTGCAGTTCTACCTTCAACAGCATTGTGATTAAAAGAGTTAATTTTTCTCACGAGGGAAAATCTTTTCCTCCCAGGAAGAGTTAACCTGACTTCCCAGATGGACCTCATTCCTAGGAATGAATCTCAAGGAACCGTTCTCAACAATGGACATTTCTTCCCCGAATAAACACAGCTGTTTAGTGTCTACAGCCTTTCGTTTCGTGCTCATCTTGGTCTAACCCCCTTCCATGGCAGGCACTGCAGCACCAGAGCAGGAATATGACTTTCAGCTCTATCTGCCTTCCCATCTACCTTTCTGTTACTAAGCTTCAAAGAGAGGTCTAATTTCAGACCTACGGTGTGTTCAAACCTGTAGTTCCAGATAAGGATTCTCCCTCTTATATAATGCATTTTAAAATGAGAGCAAAAAGCCCACATCGGTGTTGGCTTTCCACTGTTCAGCGTTGAGTATTCTCGAAGCCTTAAAATTGAAGAAGGAGCACAGGGTTTGTGCGCTGTAGTAATTAGTGCTCGCGGCAGTAAGGCTGGTAGCAGTGTTGATGAAAAGAAACCGTAATTTCTGTTCAACTCCTGAGGGTCTCCTTTCTGAAAGGAAGACTTGCTATGTTTCTTTTTAAAGCTTGGATCAAATAGCTTAGGCAGACGCTGCGACAATACCATTTGCAGGAAAGGAACCTATGGTATGACTCACTCACCCACTAAAATGACGCCCTATACACCTACTTGTTCCCGGCCTTTACTTGCGGAGTCCTCTGAGTCAAAGCATTTGAAAATCAGTCTGCATGTCAAATCCCCATAAAAACCCACTTGCAGATGTCTCTCCTGTTCAACCTTGTCCATTTCACCTTCCTCACCATAGGCAGAGTTATTAACAATTTAGTGATTATTTATTAACAAGGTCTACCTGCTTACATGTAACAGAAAACTCATTTTTCTTCCCTCCAAGTTAACGTAGGTAATGTGACTTGCTTCACTCTCCATCATCCCACTCCCTAAACTCTGAGAAAAGTTTCCCCAGCTCTCAGAATCTTAACAAATCCTCCAGTTCACCCCAACTTTTCTCCCGGAGGGCATCTGCCACGGAAGAGACAAACTTGCAGACCAAGGTCAGCACACCCTCTTTTGCAGCTTTTACTCCCTCATCCAAAATCACCTGATTTCATTTGCCTTTGAGAGTGCTCGGAAAATTCTAGATCGAATGGAGGTAAATTACTTTGAAAGAATTAAATTGGGTGCTCATACCCCAAGCGAATACTGCAAATAATAAGTGTGCTGGCTGCCACGTAGTAGGTTTGCTGAATGGATACTTGATCAAATTGCAGAGCTAATGTCTGGGATTATCTGGTTCGTACATTATTTTATTCTGGAAAGTTTTATTGAACGTGGTGGCAGGCATAGATGCAATGTGCTGTGCACCATGACCTTGAATCCATCATCCTGCTTCCAGACTGAAGAGTAGTTTGGTCATTTTAGATAGATGGAAATTTATATTACAGACATACTTCATCTTGCAAAGTATGTCTGATTCTAAAAAAAAGGATAAAAATGTCCTTTTATTTTGTAATGCTAGACACATTTTTAAATCAGAGAGAAACCAACTCCTTAAAATTATCCAAGAAATAAGTTAACTCAAAATCCCATTTATATGAGGAGACTGAAGCCCAAACGTATATTTTATCTAAGGTAAAGAGAGTAGTTGCAGAATAACCACCCCCACTCTTTTTTTGACATGAGGTCAAAGGGTAGTTACAATATAATTACTCTTGCTCTCTCCTCTCAATATTAGACAATCTCTGTGAATCCTTTTTTCTTACTCATACTTTTCTAATTAATCGAACAACTCCTTATATTTGTCATATGTTATTTAGGAATGTTTTCATAATTTCAGGTTTTCATTGATTCCACTGGTCTAAAATGGGAATATACCTGCCTTTCCACAAATCCCTGGGAATTCTTTCCAAGAAAAAATTCTAGATTTTCAACCATTATCATTAGGAGGCTTTTTCCTCATGCATTACTTGGTTCTAAACATATTTCACTGTGTCTTTCAGCAGAGGTGAAAACTAATAGGAAACCGTAATTTATTGAATGAAAACAGTTCATTTATTTGAGGACAATTAACTAACCCCTTTTTAGTATTCTATTTTTCCAGTTAATTTATCTCAATTACCTTGCTTCTTTATGAGATAACTTGTTGATACATTTTTGACCCTGAGCGAATGCTTATTAAATGGGATTAATATATTAGCATTATTTCTCTTTATCAAATATTTCCAAGATATTTTTTCCATGAATATTGACAAAGAATGAGAGAATAGGGCATTCACTGTCCGTTGTGTATCAGCAACCTACCAGTTATGTTTGCATACTTAACTCTCACGGTATTGCTCTGAAAATGCTTCCAGAATCTTTAAATTATAAAGGTATTCTGAACATTTTTCAATACAATTTTCAGTTTGCTATTCACAATTGCTCTAAAAAAAAATTTTTTTTTAAAACATGAGGACAGCGGGGTCCAGCAAGGTCCAATAGCTTGTCCAATGTCACACAGTTAATGAGAAGTAGGGACAAGATACAAATCCAAGTCTGAAAATAATAAAGCCCATTATATTTCCAACACAATGCTCTGACTCACAGGCAAATGAGCCAGATAGAGCCTCTCAGGGGATGAGATTTGGAGTCTGGAAAGGTTAAAAGACGTTTAGGAAAGGACCACTTTCAAGCCATGGAGAGCCAGGTGCCATTCCTGCGTTCTGGACTTGAGGTCTGGCTGGAGTATATGCTTTAAGCCCAACCTTCTATAGGGAATCATGCTTTTCCATCTGTGCATGAGAGCTTAGCACTCAGGAAAGGTTCCAGATTGACATCTGGCAATTTAAAGTTCCCCTAGAGTTATATAGGATGAGAATCTGGCTTATATTTTCTTTTCCCTACATAGCAGCTCATAATGATTCGTCTGTCACTGGCTGTTAAAGTGGTTGGCAGTCGTGGTGTGTGCAGGAAGTCAGGGTGACAGAGCCAGGATGTCTCAGTGGTTAAGGATGTGAGTAGAGGGCCCGAGCGCAGTCTCTGCTTCCAGCTCTTGCTCTGGGCAGTCACTTAACTTCTCTCTGCCCAGTCCTCCCATCTGTAAAATGGAAAGAGAAATACTGATTAACTTCTCAGGGAGGCTATGAGGCAGAATCCATGCACAATTAACAAGTAGTATTTGGGATATAGAAAGGGTAATGGAAAAGTGGAAAAGCATTTCAGCGTAGGCTCATTTGGTAAAAGTGTGATTAAAATTTTTACTATTTGGCAATCCTGGTGCAGCAAACCTTCAATATAGCATTGGCTGTTATATGTAGCCAGCCTTTTAGGAACTACTGAAGCAATAACTGCCCTGAGAAAATTTTTTAGGGTAATAATGGAAATACGTCAAATGAAAAATGTGTATCAGGTGCTCCATTCCCCAACCTTTCAGCAGGCTTCTTGAGGTCATATTCTGTGTCTTCTTCATGGTTTGCATGTCCCATGTGTACTTTAGAGCCTTGTACCAAAGAAACCATCAGTTGAGAGTCAGTAATCATGATATGGTTCAAGGCCAAGAGAAGCTATAATGAAAGGTCCCTGGGACTTAACTTTAATTTTTAGGTGAACTGGCTAATGGCTTTGATTTTCCTTGTGTTACTTGGACATACTTCTCAAGTACCAAATTATTAAGAGCTTCCTTATTCTACTTTCCAATTTCTCTGGGCTCTCTAGAAATGCAATTTGTTGCACAGGTATATGGCTTGGGTATGCATCTAGTACAGATTTACTTCGCCCTCAAACTCATGGGAAAGTGACCATACATACCCATTTAAACCTGGGTGGAGTCCTCCTTACAGCTTTGTTTCTCCCATCCATTTGAAGAATGAGATTCGCTTTTGGAAAGACGTGGTTTTTACGCACGTGACTCTTTTTTTTTTTTTTTTTTTTTAAAAAGAAAAAACATAATAATGAGGGGAAAACATGTAAAGGCTTTTCAAGAAACCCTGTCATGGCCCTGAAACGTATTATGGAGTACTTTGCTCTGGAGTGGGGTGAGGGGCAAACCACCAGCATACGCACATAGACAGTCCCATCAGACCTTCAGAATCAGAATCCTCATTCTGACAAGAGCCCCAGGAAATCTGTATGCACATTAAGAGAAGAGGTGGCTTAGGACCTAGGTTTTAGAATAATTAGAAAAGGCTAAGATTACAGTTAAAAGCCAAGTACATTTGCAGTTAGAAGTTGGTGTTGGGTTCCACCATTTCTCACATAGAAAAAATTGTCCATTCTCACTCCCCAAGAAATTGTGAGGAGCCAGAAACCTAATGAGGCATGAAGACTGAATCTCCCTCTTCCTGTGCAGTTATGAAGACCAGCCCCCCTTCCCCATCTCCTTGTTTCTGCATTGATACTTGAAAGTTTCTCCATCCAAACCTGATGCTACTCTCCCTTCTTTTCTGGGTAAATAACAGGTCAGTGTGTCTCCTTAGCCTTCAGTACACTCTTCTGTCTCACTTGCACCAAACTGACAATTCTCTGAAGAGCTCAGACTAGTTTTCTTTATAAATAACCCTGAGTCCTTTAGACTTGTCATAAGAGGAGGGAGAAAGAAGCAATGAAACTCCCTAACTAGCTTACTTTGGCTCCTGGATGCCAAGGCAGATGTTACAAATGACACGACATCTCTGCTCAGGGCCTCAGTGTGGAAATTACTCAGCAGAGCAGACATGGGCCTTTCTGTTTTACTGCCAGTTATGAGCTTGTGAATAGCACACCACACTGCCCTGATTAGTGGATGTTTTCACTCCCTCCTCATAATCACAGGGACTGGAGCAGAATGATAAGAAGGGCTTCCATGATACAGTTGGTGGTGTAGGGCCGCCCTCTCTCCTCTCCTCTTTTGTTGTGCTTTTCTTAATGGAGACAACACTGAAGTATGATTTTTTGGTTTTGACCGACTCACCTGAGCCATAAGAAGCTACACATTTCCCTTATCACTGTCCTGACTGAGGCTTGAAAACACCCGTGGGAGAGCTTCGATGTTAGTGCACAGCTGTTGGGTTATACCATTCCCTGCTGCCTACCAGGAAATGTTGATTCTCCCATTGTACTGTAATGAATAATCACCTTAATTTTTATTAGAGGTTTATCTTCAGACCTTGCCTAACTTTTCTGAAAAGACAGAGGGAATTTGTCTGTTGATTAAGAGTCCAGTCAGTATTGCTAAAGGATTTCTTCTGGGGAGCTCATCCAAGACTTCAACTCTGTCCTTTTTTCTTTTGAGAATGCAGGCAAGGGCGGATGAGTGAGCAAGAGAGGATGTCTGGGCTGGAGCTCATAGTGCTCAGGTGTGTATGACTCATTTTCTTTGGATCCCAGTGGTACACAGTTCTGACTCTCACCTTCCTTTACTTACTGAAGGGCATAGAAGGAAAACAAGTGGCAAGTGGCTGCATTTAAGTTCTGATAAGAGGGCACAGATGCTGTTTGGTAATGGAAAATTTAGCCAGGCTGTGTATGTATTGAGCTACCTCTTCCACAGTCTCAGACTATTTCCTTTACGATAATGAACATCTATGTGATCTTAAACATACCACAGATCACAAATGGGATCTTTTAATATGTAAATCTCTCTAAAAGCAAAAATAGTACTTGAGTTGTTTACAATGATAAAGACTTGCTTTAAACAGGAGAAGAAAATTGCTTTCATCTTGATTTGTTAACTGTGATCAATTGGTAGAAGTGTTTGGAGTCCTGTGTTGAGAAGAATATTGAAGCAACCTCAGGGCTCAATTGGGAAAAAAAAAAAAAACCATGATAAATTACATAAAAGGGAATAGAAGCATTTGTACTACATGCTTTCTCTATACCATTCATACATATTCTAACTATAATTCATTGCTGTTTGAAAAGTAAAGAAAATTCTCTAATAGCTGAGAGAGGGCTCGTTCAGATCAACTCATAGGTGCTTTCTTATTTCAAAATGGAGGATTTACTGGATATACCAAAGCAGCTTACCTGGATAAATGTGACCAGCCTGTCCTAACTATACTATACAGTTCAAACAGATTAGGGCATACCTAGTATTTAGAATATTATGTACTATTCTTTTTGATTCTGTTCTCATATCTCTCTGGATTTGATGCTGCATAGCTTGTGTTATAACTCAGGCTAAAACCGCTTGACTATGGGCCAGTCCCTCAATTTCTCTGAGCTCTGGTTTCTTCCTCTGAAGGCTGATGGAAAAAACACACGAGAAAAAGATATGTCAATAATGTCACAGTAGGAGTCACTGGACATGAAGAGCTTCAAAGGACTTGTAAAATGGGAAAGGGGAAAATAAGAATAGAATTCACATGAGTATATATCGTAGATAACTGAATAAATGGCAGTTATATTTGAATCCTACTAGTCTCCTTATAAAATAGATATACTTCAATGTTAAAATATATGGGAAGGCAAACAATTAGTTGCAGAATGGATACGGAATATTTAAAAAGAATATGGGCATTTATGTGTGAGCTAAGTGCCTCTAGTGATGGGAACAGACTCACATAAATATTACTCTTTAATATTTTAAGTAAATATGTGATTCTCTGGATCACACAGAGCTTGATATGGTATATCTTCTCTTTCAATGTGTAGTGACATAGCTTCTCCTCTAGTTCATAGTCAACAGAGCATGTCTGTATGTACATGTACGTGACAGGATAAATTGGCAGTGACTGGGGTAAAGTGAAAGATCATCTGCAAAGCAGACAACTAGGAAGGCCAGGGCAATGGATGTGGTTAAGTTTATTCAAATAAACTAAGACAAAATGCAAATGATGAAAACTTCAAAATGGGTATTTATCAAATAGGTAATAGGTACTTTAAGATAACTAAAACCTAACTGTGGTTGGGAGAGGTTGGTAGTGTCATCTGGTCAAGCATAAGCACGATAATTTTCCACACACTCTTCCTGCTGGTGGATCATCTCAGATGTCCTGGGCTTTGACCCCTGGGCAATGTCTCCTCCTGGTACATGACTTTCCTCACTTCCATAAAAGAGTCTGAAGGACAATCCTTTTCACCACTTACCAACTTGTGATCTAGGGCAAGTACCTTAAACTCTCTGTACCTCACATCCTTCATTCATAAAATGAAAATAATGATCATATATTATAGTACAGTCACATTCTGGTGAGGTTTGAGTGAAATACATGTAAAACTAAAAAAATCTGTGGCACAAAAATGTTAGCTACTGTATTCATGTTAACACCACCATTAATTTCAACCTGAACACCTCCATTGATGAACACTTGACTGATCTTGTACAGATGGTAGAAAACCAGTGGTGGCGAACTTCCCTGTCCTATTGTACAATAGGGTAGAATTGTACAAGTAAGGATATTAGAAGTCACCATTTCTTCTAACAAGAAAAAACCTGGACAGACTGAAACATCAACTTTTCTTGGATCCATAGGAGAGGTCAAGACACAGGCCCAAAGATTGAAGAGGCAGATAGGCGAATACAGGTTGTCATGGAGCAGAGACTCATCACAGAAACTGTAGCAAGAACCAGGGGCTGAAGTAGGAAAATCTGGACTGTAATTGACAAATTGCTGGAAGCTTAGTGTGGATAATTCAGAGTTTAAAACTGCAGGGTGACCTGTCATTAATGTACCCCTACAGTTTTGTATTTTACCACTAGAACCTTGACTAGGTTCCCACAGTAAAAATCAGAGAAAATTTCTCTCCTGCTCCCAGCAGAGTGGGGGGAAAAGGAACCATTTTACAATAGGCTAGAAGAGTTTGTTCTTTTTTAAAAAGCCTGCCCTTAGGGAAACTAGTTAACTGGCCCTAATTTTCATGGGTTTTACCAGAGTCTCATTGATCTGGGGGAGGAGAAATACTCAACTCCAGGTACCTCTATTCATCCTGCCCCACCTAAGTGGGGGGGAAAAAAAAACTAAAAAACCCTTGCAAAATTCATAGTCCAGAGGTATAGTTTCCCAAAAGGAACTGTGGGAAGAATTGCTGTCTCTTTAATGGTAGAACAGCAAAGTGTGGCCAAATGTCCTAGCTATTATATTCTTTCACACACTTAAAGTAAAAGAAAAAAAAAAGCAAAAATTAGTAAATTTATTACATCTCAACCTATGAATACACTTCTGTTTAAACTCACAATTATATGGTCAATGAATCTTTGACAAAGAAGGAAAGAATATCCATGAGAAAAAGACAGTATCTTCAACAAAAGGTGTTGAGAAAACTTGCAGCAACGTGCAAAAGGATGAAACTGGACCACTTGCTCTCACCATACACAAAAATAAACTCAAAATGGATTATTAAAGACCCAAATGTGAGACCTGAAACCATAAAAATCCTAGAAGAGACGCACAGGCAATAATCTCTCTGACATTGGCTGAAGCTACATTTTCCTAGATATGTCTCCTGAGACAAGGCAAATAAAAGTAAAGATAAACTATTGGGACTACATCAAAATAAAAGGCTTCTGCACAGTGAAAGAAACAATCAATAAAACTAAAAGGCAACCTACTGAATGGGGTAAGATATTATACAACTCAACACCCCAAAAATGGATAACCTAATTAAACAATGGACAGAAGAAATGAACAGGCATTTATCCAGAGAAGACATACAGATGTCTAATAGATACATGAAAAGATGCTCAACATCACTCATCCTCAGAAGATATTACCTCAGACCTCTAAGAATGGCTAAAATAAAAAAACACAAGCAACAACAAGTATGGGTGAAGATGTGGAGAAAAAGGAATCCTTGTGCACTGTTGGCTGGAATGTAAATTGGTACACCCACTGTGGAAAACAGTATGGAGGTTCCTCAAAAAATTAAAAGTAGAACTACACTATGGTCCAGGAATTTTACTACTGGGTATTTACCCAAAAAATACAAAAACACTAACTGAAACAGATACATGCACTCTTGTGTTTGTTGCAGTATTATTTACAACAGCCAAATTTTGGAAGCCCCCATGTGTCCATCAACAGATGAATGGCTAAAGAAAATGTAGTATATGGAATATTATTCAGCCAAAGGAAAGAATGAAATCTTGCCATTTGCAACAACATGGATAGAGCTAGAGGGCATTATGCTAAGCACAGTAAGTCAGTTAGAGAAAGACAAATATCATATCATCACACTCATATGTGGAATTGAAGCAATAAAATAAATGAGAAAGGGAAAACAAGAGTGAGAGAGGCAAACCAAGAAACAGACTCTTAACTATAGAGAACAAACTGATGGTTACCAGAAGAGAGGTGTGTTGGGGGGGATGGAAGGAATAGGGGATGGGGATTAAAGAGTATACTTTTCATGATGAAAAAAAATAACAAAATGGAAATAAAAGAATGCACATCTGCTGAATATTTGTGTCATCAAATGAGAAATGTGAAAAATAACTTTACTGCATATAAAAATGCCATGGTTGCCTCAAAAAAAAAGCATGGGTATAGTTTTTGTTTGAGTTGCAAGCTGAACTAACCACCTTTTTCACGGAGTACTTTTTTTTTATTACATTTCAAAGAATGTCTGACAGACACTATGGTTACCAGACGTATATATTTGGTACTCATTTTTCTAAAATGAACAAAGTGAGTTTGTTTCTTTAAGGAAAACAACCTACAGCATTTGTTACAGGCTATGGAGTCCATGCTTTTATGTAATAATTACAATTGTGGAAAGATTTTGTCTGCCACCATGAACTTGGCAGGTTCCCAAAACACTGAGACTTTCCTGATGAGGCTAGTGGTGAAATTAACAAGTGCAATACTATTGTTCAATGTTGTATAATAAAAATGTATCAACATTTGGAAAGTCTGTATAATGAAAAAATAAGATTTCACAAATAATAAATGCTATGCATGGGTATAAGGTGCACACAAAGTATAAGATAGATTAGATTAATGAAGTTTAAGGTAACAGAATACAAAAGGTTCATCAACATGGTTTCAGATTCCCCATTATAACTAACCTAATAAACAGCCACTTGTTGTATTTCAGTGTAGCATCAAAGAGCAGTATCCACAAATATATGAAGGTTATCTAAATACTCTTCTCGTGTCCAATTACATGTTTACTTGAGGCCAAATTTTCTTCATATGTTTTAACAAAGCAACATATTGCATCAAATTGAATGCAGATGTGTTGTGAGAATTCAAAGGTCTTCTGTTAAGCTAGACACTAGAATGCACAAAAATGCAAATCAAGGTCAATCTTCTCAACTTTTTTGTTTTGGAAAATACTGATTTTCAAATTAATTCATTAATTGAACTCATTAATTGAATATATCTTATGTTGAGTATGATTGTTATTTTATATAAGTAAATATCTTTAAATATTTCTCATTATTCATTTCTAATTCAGTAAATAGTGATAGATATAACTCACATGGACAGAAGTGCTTTGGTGCCCTCAATGATTTTTAAAAATAAAAAGGGCTTCTGGGAGAAAGAAATTTGGAAAGCATTAGCTATACTTTAGGTTAATACTTCTCAAAATATATTCTTCAGCAAAATTTTTCATAAACATCTCATTTTCTTTTTTTTTTAATTTTATTTATGTATTTGATAGAGATATAGCAAGAGACGGAACACAAACAGGAGGAGTGGGAGAGAGAGAAGCAGGCTTCCCTAAACAGGGAGCCCAGTGCAGGACTCAATCCCAGGACTCTGGGATCATGACCTAAGCTGAGGGCAGATGCTTAACAACTGAGCCACCCAGGCACCTCTCGATTTCTTTTTAAAAATTTAAATTATCCAACCCAGGATTCACTAGATCAGAATCACTAGATGGGGCCAGTAAATCTGAATATCAAATAATGCCTGCCGATGCATCTTATGTATAACAAAGTATGCTATCTTGTAGTATCAACAGGAGAATCTCCATACTTTTAAGACACAGCAATTGATTTAACAATAATCTCAGCTCACTGTAAGTACTCTTCTCTCAACCTCTGTACTTTGTAAACTCACTTCTTTCACATAGGTAAATGGTAAATTTTATTTTATCACAGCTGGTATGCAACAGTCTGCTCTCAAAAGCTGGATTTTAATCTTTTCTCCTTCACTTAGTGTATACCCTCACGGTGCCTACATATAATATCCCTGCATCTATGAATAGTCCCAGAAGTGATGTAGCCTGGGACAAAAAAGGGGAAGACCTAGGAGGAACTGGTCACCAGGTCTTTAGGGTGATGATTTTCTTTGGAATATGCTGGCCAAATTATTGATACTGCTCTGGGCAGATGAATCTGGTTATGTAGAGTAAAAATAACTAGATTTTTCTTTTCTGTGAAAATATTTTTTATTGTGATGAAAATACAGAAAACAAAATTTACTATTTTAACCATTTTCAAGTGTACAGTTGCATCAAAGTGATAGGTATGAAGACTTCCCTCCAAAGGGAAATGCACAGTTAAATCCTTTTTAGAAGTGAAGAATTCAATAAAATCTCTTATTTCCCATACTAAGTACTAAACTTAAAGCTCCAGACTTTCAATTGTCCAGAAGCATTATGGATTATATGTTTCAATATATTAGTCCATTATGTATTTTATTATTTTTGGCTAGGGAGGACCGTATTGTGTCCCTAGGCAAGTCCTAAAACTTTAGTTATAAATCCAGATTTAAAATGGATCTCAAAAGCAAACTAATTTATCTACCCATCTGACAGTTGGATCTAGCCATGAGAACTCACCAACCATAGAGGCAGCGTATTTCCTTTTTAGACTTCCCAGTTCAATAAATAAATAAATAAACAAACAAACAAACAAATAAATAAATAAAGTTATAGTACACGAAAATCTTACCTCCATAACTTCAAAACATCAGCCTTAATTTCACCTCTGAAGAAATAATGAAGAGAACTGCCATGTTTTCCCTCGGTCTTTCTCCAGGCTCCATATCACTAGCTCTGTCAGACGTTCATCATGGAATAGCATTTAATGCCTTTAGCATTCTCCTCACATCTCTGAAATAAACTTTAGTTTGTCTGAGTCTCTTTCCCAGGAGATTCTGTATCAAGAGGTATAAATGACTCTTAAGATCAGAGAGGTGAGCTTATAAGAAGATGTCTGACCAGCTAGATTACAGCCAAATAGCACTTTCTTCATTCAGAATACCATGATTATATGAAAGCAACCTGAGGTTATGTGTGTTCTTTTATCAGACACAATACATGGCAAGCTCATATTAGTGTTATTTTTATAAAAATCTATAAAAACAATATTCACATCTTTCCCAAGCTGTTCTTTCACAGCTGTTGCTAATTTTTTTTCTTTAAATCTAAGTTCAGGCACTTGCATTTCTATTAAATTTTGTTGGCTTTAGCTATTGTCCCAAGATGTTAGTATCTTTTTGGAATCTGATTCTACTGCACAATATATTTTCCATTTCTTATAGCATATATCATTTGCAAAATAGATAATTATGCATTTGATATTCTTATCCAAGCAACTGACAAAATCTGTCAGCAGGACAGGGCAACTGAAATGGAATTCTTTTATACTTCATTGAAATCGTCTTCCAAATTGATGGAGATTATGGCAATCTACATACCTAAGATTCAATCAGATTTTGTTTCTCCATTTTATCTGTAAAGTATTATGGACACTTTTGTCAAATGCCTTGATCAGGCTAGTTGATATTTCTGGGGTTTATTTGTCCCCAGCAATTTAATAGAAATTTAAAATAAATCACCTTTTAGGAGCTGGGTAAGTATTTATGAAATTAGGTCAACTGGATGCTTTAAGTTTCTTGGAGGAAAATGGGATATATACCTATGATTATTAAGAATAACAAAATAATTTACTTGGGAGAATCTTAGTCCTTCTGTAACCATTCTCCTCTACTGGGTAAATGACTACCTAAGACAAGGAGACTAAGCTAATACAACTCTGAAACTCCCATTGTGATGAGCAGATTTTGAACTTGAGGGTTTTTTTTGTTTTGGTTTTTGTGGGTTTTTTTTTTTTTTTTTGAGATAAAGAACATTTCTTTTTTGTAAAAAAAAGAAAAGACAATGAGGAGCAACTCTTCATTGTTTTCTTATTCGTCCTTCACTTATCCTTTATGCACACTTAGATCAATTGTTGCCAGTACGTTTTCTTGGAAGGAGAAAAAAACAAACAAACAAACAGAAAAGACCTGATTTTCAGGCTCAAGTGACTCATCTAGTTATAAAGACTGGGAGAGCAGGCCTTAGAGCCGAGAGCTTGACAGATCCTTTAACTACTGGAGTGTGCTCTGGATTTGAAGGCCGAAGTTCTTATGAATTTTTCCTGGTCCACTTAACTGCATCATCTAAACTTGATAAAAATGACCTTACAATGGCAGTCATTTTCTTGAAAATATTAGGATGTGCTGGAAAGCTACTGAGAATAGAAGGAAGCGAGCACTTAATGGGCTGGACGATTACAAAGACTATGCATTGGTTGAGGGGGGAGTGCTCTGCTGTACAGAATCTGAATCAATTATAAACAAACTCCCTCCTTCCAGGTCTAGGAGCCCAGAAACCCCTTCACACCAGACTAAGGATGCCAGGAAAAATCAATAAGCTATTGAATTGAGTTCTCTGGGGGAGAACACAGTGTATTTTGTAATTTCAAAATAGCTCTTTTATTAGAGAGCTGAAGAGGGCATAGCAGACATTACATTTCTATGAAATATAAGCCAGGCAACATTCAGATCTGTTTTAAAATTAATAGAGCTTCAATCCTTTTTATTTTGTCAATAGACTGAGTTGTGATGCCTGCTAACTCTGTCTTCATTCTGATTTAGTAAGCATTTATTAAGAACAGTTTTATATTTCTCTAACTGCATCACCAAAACCTCTCTCTTTCCCCTGGACATTAAATTAAGTAAAAATGAATTGCAGCAAAGCTAAATAAATAGATCCTTAATTTTCCCAAGCAACATACATATGTATAAAAAAATAAACGTTATAGTGTTGGGCTTTGGGACTAGAGAAAAGGTGGTTTGTGTGTAGGTTTAGTTATCAAAATCCACAGCATATAGGCTGACAGCTTTTGAAATACATAAACTGTTTCTCTCTCTCCTGTTTCCATAGCAACAGAGTGCACAAAGCCTTAGTTTTTGCACATAGAGAGAGAAAAAATTGGGAATGGAGTCTGGAATTGTCTGGAACAAAAGAAAAATGTAGCAAATGGAAAATTAAGCATCTCTAGTCCTTCAGAGCCTCATACTTGCTCATGGTCCCTTGATGTTATTATTCACAATATGCGTTGAAATGCAATGTTGAGGTAGCTTTGAAGAGTTTGGTAGGGACCTGAGAGCTGAGAGCGCCTTTGCCTCACTCCTGCAAGCCAGCAGCCTGTTCCGATAACTCATTGCCACCTGTGCCTTGGATGTTTCATTATGACTCCCTCCTTCACGACATTCTCATGGGAGTTGTGTTGATCAGCTTTTGTCTCCTAACCAGATTTCAGGTTGAATGTTAAGATCTCTCCATTTTCTGTGTTCTCCCTCAGTTCATTAACTTGAAAAGGCCAACAACAAGGCACTAAATTCAACAAATAATAGGAGGATGTGACATATCTTTTAAGGAAGGGCATCACAAGCAAGGCATGGAGACCAACAGAGCAAACAAACCCGAAGGGGTACCTTACGTAGGTTGGAAGGTCTGCATCAGCCTTGAATGGGTACATCTCATTTATTGCCACAGATCTGTGTGCTTGTTCCATGGTTTCCTTCAAAGGGGTTCATTGCCATTTCTCTGAGTTTACCTTAGATTTTACCTCCCACAGAATGATGATCTTGGCTAGATGCATATATGTAAAATAAAACCAATACAATAAATATTTAATCAAGCTTCCTTCCTTCAGGTATAAGAAAAAAGTCCAATAAGGAATACTAGTTTTCTTTAATAAAAAATGGAGCATTTTTTTTTTTACTTTATAATAAAAGAAATGAAACTTAAAGAACCTGTTATAAATGGAAATGAGCATTTTCCAATCCTAATATTTCCTTTTGGCCTGGGGCCCTGAAAGTGGTGTACTTCACTCATATACCCTGTACCAACTAGCTGAAGTTACTTTAGTAATGACAAATATATATCATAGTCTTCCATGCTACCCCACTTTAATGACCAAAAACATCTATTGGTACCTGTCCAGTTGCAGACAAGTTCTGAACGGTACAGCAAGGTCCTCAAGATGAGGTATTTGAATTGTTTTTGCTTAATTACTCCTGGAGCAAGAAGTGAATTGCTAGTCCTTCCTGGAAAAAAAAAAATGCATACAACACTGCAATCAGGAAATTTAATGGATGCTACTGTGGCTCTTGGCAGTCTGTACAGTGTTCTCATAGGGATTTTTCTAAATGGAGAACATGTCCTAAATATATAATGACATGATGAACTGGATTAGCTCAGATGAAGTCATTACTGTCTATTTGTAAATAATAAACCTTTTAAAGAAGCATATGAATGAAAACATATTTAACCAATAGACAACAATGGCTCCTAAGGGGCTTTTTGGTTTGATTGGGAAAATAAATAAAACATGCTTTTTAAAATTGCCAAAACATATATTGACCTGCTAGACCACAAGGAAAGTTACTAGGTTCAGAAAACTTATATTTAAAAACAAACAAAGAAAAAAATAAACCTGAATACAAATCCTCTTTAAGCAGCAGCTCTTGGGAAACGAGCTTTAGAAGTCTGCAAATTTTATAATCCTGAAAACATGTTATCTTTTGACTTGCTGAATGGATTTTTTTGCTAGAGATGGGCATAATCTATAGCAGTCTGTCCTCAAATAGTCAATGTTCTTCTCTGGCACTTCTTGCTGTTTCTCTTGCCATAAGTTAACATGAGCCAACAAAGAACTCCTACCCTCCCCCCAACCTCTCACTTTTCAATTCTTGAAATAATGTTTTATCTCCGGTACTGAAAGCAAGACCAAAGGACTCCTCCTTGTGAGTTGATGTTGTCCCTACACCCAGCTACACACCTGGCCCTCATTCTTTGAAGCATTTAGAAGAGGTGAGACTCAGGGGCACCTGCATGGCTCAGTGGGTTAAAGCCTCTGCCTTCGGCTCAGATCATGATCCCAGGGCCCTGGGATCGAGCCCCACATCGGGCTCTCTGCTCAGTGGGGAGCCTGCTTCCTCCTCTCTCTCTCTCTGCCTGCCTCTCTGCCTACTTGTGATCTCTGTCAAATAAATAAAATCTTTGAAAAAAAAAAAAAGAAGAAGAAGAGGTGAGACTCAGAGTTCACAGGCTTGGTTTTTTTGGAGTCTCTCAGACTAAACGTGGTCCTGTGGCACTATCTATTAACCTGACGGTAGGCTGTTGTGAACTTGCTCCTGCGAGGATGAGGTTAAGTCTAAAATTCTAGTGACTTTCATTCCAGACCCCACCTTGTCATGTCATGGCTGACTCTGGGTACAGCCTTCTCATTTCTGGCTATATGAATATCATCTCTTCTCGTTAGCCATCCTACAATGTTTAAACACCTTCTCCGTTTCTTTAGCTCTCACATCATACCTTCTAAAATCTTGTCTGACTTTTCTTTGTATTCTTTAGTGATTTTAAAATTACTCATCTGCACAGACCCATATTATTCTTTTATTGTCATGATGTGCTCACTCCACTCTTCTTTTCCCATTCTTTTTAACCTCTCTCACATCCTCAGGGAAGTGGCTAGAAATTACCTGTGCTGAAAATCCAGAAGGTAATACTGCACTGTGGGCTCATTTGCATGCAAGTCGGTGGAGAAATCTGAAAACTGTGTTATGTTTCTTTCTGATTTTCACCACTGGATATCTCATTCTCCTATAGACTTCCCTTGGTATTTTCTCTTTCTTTCTTTATTCCTATTTCAGTACGTTCTTGTAAAGCAGTCCTTGAGCCTCCTGAAAAATTTAGCTGCTCCTAAAAGTCCCTCACACTTACTTCTTACTAAGTCGTACTAAGATTCACTAATGTGGTTCTTGTGCTTCTGAATCTGCTTTTCACGGAATGTTTTCATGGAGGCTAATGTTTAATATACCCATTTGACACTTTTTTCCTCCTCTAGAAATACAAGCTCATTTTCAAGAAAGACCTTCATGGAAACAAAATATGGTAACTGATATTATTGTTGAGGCTACGGATCACCCACTTGGTCTCGTCGAAGTCTCACCAACAGGGCGCCTTGGACATCCACACTGAACTCTAGGTCTTCCAGAAGAGTGTCTGAAAAATTCTGCTATGAACCATAAAATGGTCCAGTACAGTATTAATCAAAATCTAGGATTCCCTACATAGAATTCTACTACCAGTCACTTCCTAACCTACTCGTGCTGCCATTCTTCTCTTTTCAGCTTGGACCTTGGTACGCCCACATTTCCGTGGCACGCCCACATTTCCGTGGCAAGGAATGAGCAAGAGCTTCTCCTTCTGTCCTCTGTCCAGGTCACTGATCCATGAATTCCTTCTTACAAGCCATTCATGGCCCACCAGTCACTGGCTGCCACATTTTCAGTCACTGCATTTGTAGTAATGCAGATGATATCTTAATGACTTGAAAAACTGAATGTAGTTTCTGAAATGCCATAAGGAATTTATTGTTTTGGGAAGCATTATCTTACCCAATTACAAAAATAACTGTAATTTTTCCTCCTCACTGGAAAATCTCTGTGATGTCACCCTTTTGGCTGAGTTTACTCAGTGAAGGGCCAGGAAGGGAAATACAGTAGAGAGAGGGAAACATTACATTAAAATCAAGGCATCTATCAATACATTTAATTTCTGGCTTTAGATTTTTATCCATCATTTTTTTTAAAGATTTTATATATTTGAGAGAGAGAGAACTGGGGGGAGGAGCAGAGGGAGAGAGAGAAATGGGGCTCTGTTCAGTGGGGAGCCCAATGTAGGGCTTGAGCCTAAGACTCCTGAGATCATGACCTGAGCAGAAGGCAGACACTTAATAGACTGAGCCATCTAAGCACTCCTAGCACTTTTTCTTGGTTTTTAAAATTATCATAAACTAAAACTGACTTCTTGATTTACAGTATTATAAATTTTTAACACATGTGTTTGTATAACCACCACCACATTCAGAACCCAGAACAATTCCATCATCCCCCAAAACTCTTCCATGCTATAGCTTTATTTCCCCTTCATTACTGATCTAGAATTCTGAATTGACAGTTCTTTTCGGCTAGCACTTTTTTTTTTTAATATTTTGCCACTTCTTTCTCATCTCCATGGTTTCTGATAAGGAATCCATTGTCATTTGAACATTATTCCCCTACAAATAATCCATCATTATTCCCCTACAAATAATCCATCTCTGAATTCATTAAAGATTTTGTGTGTGTATGTTTTTCAGTGGTTTTTCAATGCTTTATGATGTGTGTAGACATAGATTTCTTTGGATTTATACTGATTGATGTTTGTTGGGCTCTCCTGAAGTTCAGATTTATATATATAACCAAACGTGTGAAGTTTTCAGTTATTATTTATTCAAATATTTTTTTAAGCACTGTACTCCTTCTCTAAGATTCTAATGACACAAATATTGGGCCTTTTATATTGTCCCAGAGATCCTAAGTCTTGGTTTATATTTTTTAAATCTTTTTTCCTCTGTGTTGTTAAGACAGGATAATACCTATTAATCATTCAAGCTCACTCAAGTTGAGATTTAAGTTTATTTTTAATTTGTTGTTGAGCTCATCCAGTGAGAGTTTATTGTATTTTCAGTTCTATGATTTCCATTTGACTCTTCTATATATCTCCTACTTCTTTGAAAAAGAAAAGCTTTGTTTTTCTATTCATTTAAAGAATGTTTGTCATTGTTTATTGAAACATTTATATAATAACTAGTTCAAAGTGTTTGTCAGATAATTCTAACATCTGTGTCTTCTTGGCATTGACATTGTTTGCTTTTTCCCATTAGAGTTAAGGTTTTCCTTGTTTCTACATATCTTGAATAATCATATTGGATAGTGTCCTGGACATTTTGAATATTATGAGACTCTGGCCCTGTTTAAATTTTATGGAAAACACTAATATTTTTGTTTTAGTGGGTAATATGGTTAGGTTCAGTCTGTAGGTTCCAACCAGTTTCACTTCAGTGGGCCATGGTTCCCATGGCAGCTCAGTGTTCAAAGCCTTTGCAGTGTTATTCAGATTTGTCCTGCCTGTGTACCACTGTGGGTAGTGATCTATCTGTGGGTTCAGTTCTCAAACTCTTTGTTATACTGATTGGATCCATACTTGTACAACCTTAATGAACCCAGGTGTTCATCAACAACTTTATGGAACAGCTTTCTTGAGGTTCTCCTTCTCTGCCATCTCTCTGTGACTCTCCTGTTCATTAGGGCTCCCCTTTCTGGTCCTCTAGGCAGAAACCTGACTGAACTGGGAGCCAAAAGACAGAAGACAGAGAGCACCAAAAAGCAATAAAGGTTCATCTCAATTTTCAGGATCACAACTCTTGTCAACTGGAGAGGGAGGTTCCTTCCTTTCTTTTGGTTTCTGTGGCCTTCCCTTACATTAAAGACGAGGTAGAATGTGCTTATTTCTCCATCATTTCGTGGGCATGGGGAATCCCCAAACAGCAAGACCACAGAACTCTATAGAGTTCTGTATAAAGTTCCATATGGAGTTCTGTATAGCATATGAAGTTCAGAACTGTATAGAGTTACACTTTCCCCTCTCTGTGCATTTGAATCTCAGATGTATTATGTCTATCTACATCCTCACATTGAGTTCTAACCTCATATTTTCAATCACCTGATGAATATTTCTATCTGGGCACTTGTTTCCTTCACATACAACACATAGAACACAGATCTGGCATCTTCCCTAAAACAGTTCTTCCTAACTTCACTGTTTTGGTCTGGAGCATGATCAGTTGGCTTCTGTTCACAAAACTGTAAATTAGCTTTGATTTATATTCCCTCAATTTGCAAATATAACTAGTCTTCAGCTACTATCAATTCTTTCTTTGGCCTTTTTAAAAATTTGCTTGTTTATTTCCATCCTCTCAATATTAGTCTAAGCCCTTAATATCTCAAGTCAAGATAATAGTAATAGACATTATTACTAATATTACTACTACTACTTCTGTTGCTCACTACCACCACCACCACCACCACCACCATCATTCATTGGATATCTATTACAAATCTTTTCAACAGACCCTGGGTATATGCCCTAATCACAGTCCTAAAAAGTAGGATTTGATGTTCTCAAGTCACAGACAGGTAAACTGTGATTTCATTCTGACTAAGTGGACAGTGAGAGCTAAAACTCAACCCAAGTTACACTCAATATGTACCCCCCCCATATCATATTGTACAATATGTACAATATGTACCCCCCCATATCATATTGCAAAAAACCCATTCAGAGACCTGGAGGAAGCTTCTTTCTTTGAACAAAGGTACTGTCTGCTTCTTAAAACAGTGTAGTATGCTCATGGCCTCCACCAGCCCAATGGTGTTCCTTTTCTAATTCACGAAAAGTTATATTTAGCTGGTAGTAGATTAAATTTAAGAAAGGAAAGGAAGAGCTTCTTCAGGGCAATAAAAGTAGTACAGTTATAGAGATAGGTTTGGAATTCTGGTCTCTCTGTCTCTTGTATGAACTCCCTAGACCCAGTTTCCCATAAAACTTACTGGAACATCAGCATAAGAATAATCTTCCTAAACTATGGCTTTAATTGTGTAATTTTGCTGCTTAAAGACCTTCATGACTTCCCATGACCTATAAGATGAAGAGAGAATACTTGGCCTAAAACTTGATTTGATGTCATCAAAACTGTCTCACTTTTTTTCCTAGCTTGTCCAGGGTTATAATCCAAAAAGAAGAATCCAAATTTCCCAGATGTGGCATGATTTTGTTTGTTTGCTGCCTTTGATTTTATAATTTCCTTATCAGAAAGTCTTCTCCCTCCATTCTTGTACACTCCAGCTGTCCCACTCATTCTTCAGCCTACTTTTACTACAATCATCCCATCATTGCCTCACCAGAAGTGATGCTCTCTGGTCATCTAGTAAATTTTGTGTATGTGCATTTCTTTTATGGTTACATCATTGCAATCACACTACAGTATCTATGACTATATGGTATTAGCTCATTCCTGGGAGATCCAAATTAAGGTTGCATCCATATTCATCATTGAATCACTCTCATACCCAGGAGAATATCAGATATATAGAGATGTCAATAAATTTCTCTTGAACAGTATGCTTTATTAAAACTAAACTAGAATTTCAGAAAGTGGAGCAAAGGTAGTACAAGGGCCCTGAAAATGCCACCTTGTGAATTTTAAAGAACAGTAGTTGAACCACATTTTTTCATAAGTTGTTGTAGACTTAATAAAACCCCAGAACTAGGCATTATTTTATGATGTTTTTTTCAATTGTGAGAATGGGAATAGGTAGACAGGTTCCTAGAAGTGATACTGCTAAGGTCAAAAATATTAATATATATTTAAAGCATTTGACATTCTACTATATACTAAGGCTCCTCTGTTTCACAAAATTTGCTCTGAAGTACAGCTGCTTTGTGTTTACTGTTGAATTAAAAATGTAAAAGTGCAAGTGTTCTGACTCCATATTCCATGATACTGATATGGTTTATTTAATTAGCAGTACCCCATTTTTTGCCATTTAAGATCATGCAAAAGGTTATTATGATACTAATTCTGTAATGAACATTTTGATATATATACTATGTTTTTAAGATTTATTTATTTATTAGAAAGAGAGAGAGAATATGCACCCAAGTGCGGGGAGAGACAGAGGGAGAGGGAGAGAGAGAGAGAGAATCCTCAAGCAGATTCCCTGCTGAGTGCGGATCCCGAGGTGGGGCTCAATCCCAGGACCTTGAGATCATGACCTGAGCTGAAATCAAGTCAGAAACTTAACTGACTGAGCCACACAGGAGCCCATAAATAAACTATTTTTTGAACCACACCTTTTTTTATTTCCTAAGGTAGTTTCCTAGAAGTGAAGTTACTAAGTCTAACAAACACTTTCTGAAAGCCCTTAACACATACTTCCAAAATGCTCTGTAGAAACTGAGTATCAATTTCTACTCTCCCTAGCAGGATATCATAGTGCCTGTTGCATTGCCCATTCCCCATCACTAAGCATTGCACTGAAGAAAAAACCTTTCCAGTATAACAAGTTTATTAATCCTGTTATTCAGTTACATCTAAAAATGAGGATGAAGTCTCTTTCAAACACTCATTGCCCATGTTTTTCCTAAACTTTGATCCTGTGATATTAATAAATGGTAGACAAAACCCATTTTTTTTTTCTGACAGTAGATTTTGGTTCTCACAGACCAGTTAGAAGAGGCTCTTTAATAATATATTAATAACTAACATTAATCGAAGTGAGGGTTCCTTGGGGTGAGGGGGTGGGAGGGATGGAATGGCTGGGGGATGGACACTGGAGAGGGTCTGTGCTATGGTGAGTGCTGTGAATTGTGTAAGATTGATGAATCACAGGCCTGTACCTCTGAAACAAATAATACATTCTATGTTAACAAAAAAAGAACAATAACTAATGTTAATCATATTGCACTTTGTAAGTTATGAAACACTTCAATGGATTATATAATTTGATTTTTCAACAATTCTAGGAACAGCCAAAGTGAGACAATTCTCATCTATAGGCAAGGACACTCAAAAAAATTTGTTTGGGTTGTTAAGTTATAGAGCCACATCAGGGCATTTGTACCTACCTAAAAGTACACATCTTGGACATAGACTCAAATCCAGATCTTATGACCTTAGGCTAGCATCCTTCCTTTAGGCTATGGCAACACCTGTCCTCAACCCCAGGGGAGAAGCATCACCTGGGAGCTTTTCAGAGCTGTAACCTCTCTGGCCCAGGAGCTGTCTATGCACACTAGTGTCTGGGAAGTGGTGTGTCAGGCCATGCTGAGAGCACCTCTGCAGTCAGGTGTGGAAAAACAGACGGTATTTGTATGTAAGAGCAACAAGGAGGAAGTAAAATTAAGTCTGAACATTTTTCAAACAATTTATAAAATAGTGATGGAACATTAAAGGAATAACATTTTTGTCTTAATTGTTTTAAAGAAGAAAATTTTAGAGTAAAAAGACTTCCATAGTGCCAACTAAGTAGATTTTTTTCTCCAGAAAAACATAGGCATTAATCAAGAGCTATGCCTATACTTTGAAATGTTGGTAAGTCTGTATGAAATATTTTTCTTCCCACGCGTAGGAATTACTAGTGGATATTTCCTTCAAAATGCAAAGGTAACTTTGCTAGGCTCGCACGGTAAGCTCCAACTGACCCTAAACACATACACAGAACACCTGCAACCTGCTCTCTCCAGTTTCACCACCAGTAATACAGACTTTGGCTTAATGATTTACCAGCTATTAATAAAAGCAATCCTAAGGGGAGGACATATTGCATCTTATCAGTCAAGAAAGGAGGAGTTCTATTTGAGAACCTGCTATGAAGTGTTTGAGTGATGTTGAACAATTCAGCTAACATGTCAGGTTCCCTTTCCTTATGATAAATAGTAGTGGGTAGATGAAGTTATAATAAGGGCATTTCTGAACCCAATAGGCTGTTATTTTTTTCTTCTAAAAAAAGTGAGCATCCAAGATGACTGGGACTGTGATGGAAGAGATGAAGTAGCCAGTGGGGAAAAGGAATAGAAATGCAAGGCATGGATGAAAAAGATAAATTTTGTTTGAGTTATAATTTTGCCTAGAACCAGACCTCAGTTATAGGCAATAGGTTATAATTTGTCATCACGCAGGGCACTAAACTTGATTGTGAAGCTTGTCACTATTACAGATGGTCATTTTCTGAGTCTTACTTTAATGTCCATTTGATGTTTCTCCAAATATAGAAATTAGTGGGTACTCGCATTTCATACAGAAATGTTGCATTTTGTTGTTGTTGTTGTTCTTGATAGACATTATTTGATTAAATGTGTTCTTTCTAGCACTCAGCCAGAGTGCTTCATATTCTTGCATTCTGTGCCTACGAATCTAACTAACATGTCTCAAGAGGCCTGAGCACAGGAATTTCTTGTCAGTAAAACAATGCCTCATGCGATTCTGGTAGATTTATAGCTGCACAGTCCCCTGGTCAAATTTGGCTTATTGCTCTGAATCCATTTTTGTAATAATGATGCTGGTAATGCCACAATATATTATTTTAATAGGATAACATATTGAACTCTAATTTCTAAGGAATAAATATGTTATTCAGCCTTGGCATCAACTAGTATATTAGGCCCAAAAGAAGTGGAAACTAAAAAGATGTCTCACTAGGATTATGTGGAAAAGTAGATAAGAGATGGTTGGATTATTATGTATTTGTAATATTTACATTGAATAACTGCTCACTTATCATTTCTGATTTCCGTAGTATTAGTCATTGGCTTTAGAATTTATGTTCAGCAAACCATAATGGATCAGAACAGGAGTGAGAATAACTATGGGATCTAACATGCCGGATAAACCTTCTCTGTGTTTAGAAAACTTCCTTTTTAGAGTAAACAGATGTGTAATATGTGCCAAGAACTATAGTCATGAGATGCACAAATGTTCTGACAACTCTCCTTGTAAACTTTGTCTAGTAAACCTTTCTAGGCAAAATTCATCCAAACAAAAACTATTGTCAAATACTCTGATAGGTCTTAGACTTTATCTCTTTTATGGGATGAGTCTGCAAAGCTAGAATGAAGAGGGGTTGTGTATGTGTGTGCAAGTTGGGTGTGTTATCATTTCTAATTATAATTTGAGTAAAATGCCAGCAAGCAAATGGTACTACCTGGCTAATCTTCATATTTTTGAAAGGGCATTGCCTTTGAAAAGGTATTTGAACTTACTCTGTCTTTGATATGATTAAAATGTGTAGAATACAGCATGCCCTTGCATATGATTTTACTCCATCTAAAGTTATATTCTACTTATTAAAATCCATGAGTTCAAACCTCTGTATTCACAATGTTTTTAAAATTTTAGAAATCAAAGAAAAATTTAAAGAACAACAACTGTCTTACCAAATATTGCTCTCAATCTTTGTGTAACTCAGATATGATCTTTTCTCCATTTGAGATGCCTTTAATAACAACAAAAACAAGTTAACACAAAATGAAATCTTACAAAAAGAGAAATTGGTATAGCCTCTATTTTCATGTTTCTTCAGATGAAAAAGTTGTAAATCTATTGATGGTTTTTTCTCTCTGTAGATATAGAAATTTTGCCAAGAATGAGGAAATAATGTTACAGAGCTTGTGACGTATCTTTGTCTTCTTTTAATTGTTTAGAGAAACACCATTATATTCACCCAGAAAGGAAAATTAAATCAACTAAACTCAGTAAATACAAGGTTATCTCAGTAAATATAATTCAGTAAATATTCAGTAAATATTCGGTTCAGTAAAACGCGTGGGTATCATTCCCCATGTCCTTGGGGGTATTTTCAGGCCCCTACTTTAGAGTACCTTTCTTCTATCTCTGCTCTGTGTCCTTCCCTCCTTGCCCAGCCATTATTCTCAATTAGCAGTAGCTATGGGCAGTCATTATCTATCGAACCCATTTAGAAACTTGGCCACAGACTTCATCAACTCCAACCTTTCAAGGATACTGAATTGGCTGGCAAGAAGCACGGCCTTTGCATAAACAAGCCAGGTTTGCTCCCGAGTATCACATTTTCAGTTCTAACCAATATTCTTCTTTTCTCTGGGACTGAGCACCTGATTAGAGCTGTTCTTTTTGCTAATTCAGCTCTCTGGATAATAAATATTCTATCTTATCAATAAACATGAATTTCTGTGATCCAAAGATATTTAGATCCTTAATTAGATAGTACATCTAAATTGGTTAATCAGAGTGTTTTCTGGCAGTTTCTGAGTCAAAGTTACACTTCATCTCTGGTTAGCCTTTGTAAGATTCAAGCTGAACAACTTAAAATTCTTAGTTCAAGCTACTTACAATCTGTGTTAATCAAAATGCTGTAATTAAATTGGGCATGGACTTATTCTGTAACCTTATCCACTTTGCATTTAAGTTGTCTCTACATGAATGTTTGACACTAGTACAGTCTTTAAATATTAATGCATAGGGAAAAAAAAAAGAAGATGAAAGGAACAGTTGGAGCCAAGAGAAAGTAAAAGATAGCAAGGGGCAATTGTAATAAAAAAACATAAGAAAGTTCAGAGAATATGCAAAGAAAAAATAAACTTGTCAGAGCAGTTAGTTACCAGCATAAAGTCGCACAATTTATGCACAATTGAAAGTTCTAAGGAGTGAGTAGCCATAACAAGCTTTTGTGCAATGAAGATTAGAATCTCTGTGAAACAGTTCCCTGTGTGTTTTTTCCCCTCTGCTTTTGAATTTTACTTGGAAATGGCTGCAAAGCTACACAACAGGTTAAAAACGAAACAAAGCAAAACAAATGGAAAAAAAAAGCATATTTTTTTCCCCCATTTGTGAACAGGAAAACAAAACACACCTGAAATTCTGGCTTTGTACCTCTAACATCAGACTCCCTGTGATTCTGGTATAAAACAGTATAGGACTAAAAAAATCACAAAATAATGTGTATTTGTGCTCCACACACAATGGAAGACTTCTTTGCATAATCTGCGAAAGTTTCAAGTGGGTGGGTGGACTGCCAAATACTTTGGCTTTTCCTGTGACAGAGGAAGAAGGAGAGCGTATGAAACCAAATGCATAGCTGGAGTCTCTCCTTGCACCAGATAGAGAAGTCGTATTTGTTGAGACACTGCACTGTTGAGATTTGAGAAGAGAGTATGCCCTCAATTTCACTGCACTATGCTAGTGTTCATTCAGCTGATGAAGTCCTCAACTCAAAGGGCAACATCCACTTTGTTCTAAGTTCCTGCTGGAATGGAAAAGCTGACAAGGGAAAACTTACACAAAGGATATTGTGCTGTTAAAGTTTGTTCAAAGCCACACTTGTCAGATCTCTTTGAAATGAAATTGAAAAGGAAAAACCAATTTTCTTTGAGGACAAAGTTCATCTCATTTGGTGTGCTGCACCTGTCTAATTTTCTTCTCCGAGAAAGAAATCTTGACTACGAAAATTTGAAAAAATAGTTTATACCAGTGCAGGTATGTATCATAAGGTTTAATTCAGACGAGTGTTACATTCTGAGAAAATAAATATAAGTGAATTACTGCCTGTTTGAAGCTGTGATAAATACCTAGGTTGGCTGAAATTATTAGACACGTTATTCTGTCTCCAAAATGTCTCTGAAGGGCAACAGTCTGAACTATCTGGAAATGAGAGCTCTCTAATGTTTTCCTTTGTTAGTGATGTGTAGATGCACGGTATGATGCAAAGTACATTATCAAACTGAAAACCAAGACAGATCCCTCAAAGGTGTTCAGGTAAATATCTCACATGCTTCCAAATTTGGGGGGAGAAAAAAGCAACATTTATTTTTAGGGTAGCATGTTTATGAATATTAAAATTCACAATTGATCTTTTAAATGCCGCCAAATAAGTCTGTACCAACAGCAAACAAGAAGACTTTTCCCGTTTGAAGTTAATAATTTCCTATACCTAGAAATGTTATGTGTTTGTAGATCGACACAAAATAAAATACAGAATCAAGTGACTCTGTCATTTAAACTGGAAAGAAATATAGCTATGACCTCAGAGAAGGACTTAGGTTCAAGATAGAAAAATGTTATTTTAGTCAAGGGAGGGTGGGGCAGGAGGGAATTAAAACACACCTATAGAGAGTAATCCTTTCCCTGAATGCATCTCGTCTCCTATTGGTCTTTGTCTCTTCTCTCTTTTTCTGTCAGCTTTGCTTATTCAATATGACCAATGTGATAGGCTTCATGTTTAAAAAATAAATCCCATATATTGAAAATAAATGTATGATTAAAAATGAGGGAGAATTTGAAAGTGGGAAGGAAAGGAAAATTATGTCTTATCTGTTAGATCATGGGAAACAGATGATGTTGGCTATTGCCAAATCCTACTCAGAAATTTGTATTCCCTAGCTTCCTTCTTTGTGAATGTTTTCCATTTGGAGCTACATTGCCGATGCCTTTTTATTTGCTCTGTGTCCAAATGTGGATCCAGCTGGATTCCTGTGATTTTGGTTTTATTCTGTTTGTATCTCTCTAGAAGACTGTTACACATATCCACACCCTTTATGTAAAATTTAATACCTTTTAAATACGGTGTTCACCATGACCTTGAAAAACAAAGACCCGCCAGTGAAACTTTTGGACAGGAGCTACCTTCCTTTTCTAATCACAACTCAAACAAACAATGTCCTGATAATCAAAGGAGAATCTTCTTAGAGTAGAAATTATTCAATTAAATGAAAAGCAAGCTTACTGATTTTAGTTCCTCTTTTGTTTAATTCTTATTTCCTATGTGCTCCGTCTGTTATAGAGTAAATGTGTTTCAGTTTAGTGAAAACATCTTCAGAAATTTACCATTCCTCTTATGGCTTAAAAGTTGCATGCTATTTGTATTCAGTATTTGTCAGAAGCATAATTTATCATATGCTTGTGTATGAATTAATCCTGCGTGGTATTGCCTTCAAAATCCACGAGTCAAAGGGAGCGTCTTCTGGAGAAGTGCATCTTTACCTCACACAAGATGGACTTCCCTCAGTGCCTACTCATACGCTCAATAAATATTTGCTGAATGAATGAAGGGGTGTGGATTTCTCTCTTGCCCTTGAACCTCACTCCTTTGGTTTTCCCTCTCTGATGCCCAGGGCACTAAAGTCATGTCATAGGAAAGAGTGTTATTTCATCCACAGTTCACCTACTAATTAGATACTTCTCTTCCTGGCCCATCTTCCCCCAGGGATCGTGTAATGAACCACCTGCTCTTCCTAGACTCTAATCCTTCCCCTATTCTGGGATACTGTCAATAGTCTAGGTGCTTGCTTCACTAATGAGTTTTTTCCTTTGTGGTTTTTACATCTTTTTAGTAGGCATTAAAGGATTTCTAGCAGAAAGTGAACCAGTAGAAGCCACACTGTATTTCATGTTTTCTATGATGGAGCTTGTCACCACTATGTCTGCATCCTATCCTCTTCCTCCTGTGAAAGCTTATGACATGGAATCAAAGCATAGGCCCACATTTATTGCATACAGCATCAAAACATTGGTACAAAGGCCATTCTCCTGCCAAAACTCCTGTATGCAACCACTCCTTCAACAGATATTCCTAGCCCCTACTGGGGGTTTAATACAGTTCTATGAGAACCACAAAGAGGAATAAACAAAATAGCCCCTACCTTTAAAAGCAAAGAGGATTTTGTGTTTTCTAGAGGACTTCCACATTAATTATCTCATCTGATTTCCTACAACAGCCAAGAGAGGGAAGGAGGATAATTATTACTATACACATTTTCCAAATGAGAAACCATAGCCTGGAAATTGAAGTCACCCTACTGGTTATGCCAGGACCTCAATAAAACACCTAGGGGTTTGATTATACCATTTAATAACTCTCTCTTTCTACATCATAGAGAACCAAGCATTTTCAGTGGTGAATTGCCTCTCAGGCTGCACAAGAATATTTATTCCAAATTTTCCTTCCTTTTAGAATGTAAAGCAGGCCAATAATTAAAAGTACTTTGGACCTAAATGGAACCATTCAGTTCCCAAGGCTTGCAGTTTCTAAACCGGCCATGCTTCAAAGCACAATGTATTACTTGAGGATCAGCAGTAACAGTTCTCAAGGCTGTGGAGTTCGGAAGACAGCTGTGGAGTTCAGAAGACAGCTCTGGAGTTCGGAAGACAGCTGTGGAGTTCGGAAGACAGCTGTGGAGTTCAGAAGACAGCTCTGGAGTTCGGAAGACAGCTCTGGAGTTCGGAAGACAGCTGCGGAGTTCAGAAGACAGCTCTGGAGTTCGAAAGACAGCTCTGGAGTTCGGAAGACAGCTGTGGAGTTCAGAAGACAGCTGTGGAGTTCAGAAGACAGCTCTGATACACATTCCCTCCTTTGCTTTCCCACTTCCATTGTCCCAGCCCAGGTCATTAGCTGCTTGCTTCAATAACCTTTTACGTGGATGGTCTGTCTTTCAGTCTCCCCTCCCACACACCTATCCATTTGCATTCTGTTGCCAGGTAAATCTTCCTAGAGTATAATTAGGTTCCAGTAATCAAGCTTCTCAGAGACATAGATGGCTTCTATGTTTATGACTTCTATGACTGAATTAAGTCCCCCCTCTGAGCTGACCACAACTTCCCTTTCCATCCTGCACTTAACCGACAAGGAAAATACATCACTGACTTCTCCTGTACATACTCCTCCTTTTCCTACTATAGTGGGGTCTTTCTTGCCATTCCTTCTGCCTGGAATATTTACTTTCTTCCAGACCCTTCACTAACTCTTTCAACATAAATAACACTGAAGTCTTATTCTAAGCCTTCCCCTGTGGCTCCAACTGGGGATAAATACAACTCACTTTGAGCACACAAAATTTCTCTGTAGTCTCTTCCCAGGAACTTATGAAACAACACAGGTGTTATGGGCAGACAGGCAGATGGACCTGGGTTTAATCCTGACCCGGTCCAATTTGGGCAAATTATTTAATTTCGCAAAGAATCCATTTCCTTAACTGGAAAACCATTGCTTGTTTGTGTGTGTGTGTGTGTGTGTGTGTGTGTGTGTGTGTGTATGAATATTAGTGATTACCTATACAGATGCTTTGGGTCAATCCTTAAAATATAGTAGGAGTCAGTAAATGGCAACATTTATGTTTAGATTCAGTTTTGCATTATAGTTCTGTCTGTACATATTATGTAAATGCCCATATGTTGTCTACTTTCTGAGAAGACTGAGACTATAATTTTATTTTTGTTTTTTTTTCATCTTTATAAACACATAGGTCTTGACACACACAAAAAAATTTTCTTCATGGTGACATTATCACCACTGTGCACCTACTTAATCATGACAGAATTATGGACAACATCCACATTTGCCAATCATGTGTCCTGAGTAACCCTAGCAATGCCATGAATATACTGTTTTTTTCAGTTTCAGAATAAGAAAACAGTAGGCTCAGTTTATGAGTCTTCTAATTATAACTTCTTAGTTAAAATTTGGTCATGTAAGAAATTTAAGAGAGCTTAAATGTAATTAATATAGCCCAGGAAGTCAACCACTTAGTGTTGCAGCCTATAAAAAAAATGGATCAGGATTAGAAAGTTATGTGCTATATTTCTTCAGGGTATCACTAGGTCTGTTTTTATGTCATCCAGGCTATGCCAACCACGGAGAGCATGAAGTGGTAAACCACAAAGGTTGTAAAGTTGACTGCACCCAAAGTAAATTGGAACAAGTTCCATCACAAATGTGCCCTTTGTTGGACTGGAAAGAAATGGAATGTCATGTAGACTTATGGAGGAGATTAGGTGATGTAATTGTAACCCTTTTTGTGAAAGAACTAAGAGAATACCAGTAATAATAATAATAGTAATAATAGTAATAAATGGTGCCATTAAAAGAATATTGTTATTGTTGCTTTCTTCTTAGCTTTAGAGTTGATATATCTAACAGAAAAAAGTGAGTGGTCTATCAGAATAAAATGCTTAATAAAAAATAGTGCAGTATATGGCACTATTTTTTAAGTGACAATAAGTGTTTTATAATGTGGTAAAGATAAAAAGTTCCAATATTTAGTGGGCACTCTGCCTTCAGAATTTTTTTTTACAAGCACGTAAATAAGAAGTTACTAAACTTTCCTATCTGAGGATGAGATTTCACAGGTAAAAACTTCTTAAATATTTACAATCTCTCATTTCATGTTTTATTCTCAAATGAAACATTCTCAAAAATATTCTCATGTTTTTCATTTTCAAATACTTATGGATCAATCTAACTGCAGTGTGAGTAGACTGGAGGTATAAATCTAGAGGCAGAAATGCTCATTAGGAAGCTATTGTGGCAATTCAGATGAGAAGTATCGGTGGTCAAATTTGTGCAAGGGGCAGTGAATAGGATGTAAGTACGGAGTATCCTGGCCATTTGATTTTACCTCAAGCCTCAAGGAGTCTCAAATTTAGGTTGCTATTTTATGTTAGCCTTCCAAATTTGTGCAGAGAATCAGTGCCTCATGAAAAACTGTATAACTAAACTGGAATTATTTTAGTACTCTTGTTCTAATCCTAGAGAAATAGGTGAGTGATAGACTATATCAAAGAGTGAGGGGCCTCAAGTTGTCTGCATTTCCTGGGACACTAACACTTACATACGCCTACAATTAAAGCTACAGAGACAAAGAGAGACTAAAGACGTATTGAAGTAGGAAAATCAAAGGGAGTTGATACCTCATGGACATGGGACAGAGAGGGAAAAAGCATAGTCTAAAAATTCACCAAGTTGCTGGCTTGGGCAACCAGGTGGATGATGGTACCATTTATTGAGATGAAGAACAGAGGAGGAAGCAATGATTTTGGAGTTGATAAAGATTTTTTTTTTTTAAAGATTTTATTTTATTTTATTTGACAGAGAGAGATCACAGGTAGGTAGAGAGGCTGGCAGAGAGAGAGAGAGAGGGAAGCAGGCTCCCTGCTGAGCAGAGAGCCCGATGTGGGACTCGATCCCAGGACCCTGAGATCATGACCTGAGCCAAAGGCAGCGGCTTAACCCACTGAGCCACCCAGGCGCCCCGGAGTTGATAAAGATTTTAAATTAACTTTTGGACATGTTAAGTTTGAAGTAGAGCAGGAAAATACACATGTCCTGAAAGCAGTTATGCTTTTTAGTCTGAAATTCAAGAAGGAGTTTTTACTGGATTAGGAGTCATCAGCATATAATGGTAAATGGGATTTGCCAGAGGGGTATTACATAACTCACCAAGAGGACAGAACTCTCAGTAAAATAAACATTTGATTTTCAGGTAGAAAAATGGATGTCTCTAAAAGGAACAACCAGGGATGTGGAGAATACCATGTCAGTAAAGTCAAAAAAAGAAAGTCTTTCAAAAAGGAGGCCAGCAATAGTGTTAAATGTTGAGATTTCAAGTAAATTAAGTTCTATGAAGTTTCCATTTGTTTTACTTAAAGAAAAAAAAAGTATGGATGGCTTTAGCTTAAAAAACTTTAGTGGTGTGATGGATCTGCAGGCAGCTTTCTGTATAATGCAAAGCATCTCATTAAATTTAATTTTCCATAATTAAGAAGGTTGACTTTACAGGGGAGGATAAAGGACCGAATGTTTTACAAGCTTTACAATTTCTTCTGTTTCCAGTATATTTTATGTTCTTTTAATTGTTGTTTTCACTGATATAGGAGTGGCTGGCTTGCACTGGCAAATAATAACGTTTCTTTTCTTTTTTTACACAAATGGCTGACACATTAACTTGGCATGGTTATGGTTCTGGGATTTTATCCAAGGTGACCAGGAGCAAAAAAAGTTTTTACACTAACTCCTGTCTGTACCAATTAGGATTAAGAAAATCAAAACCCTTGTCTTTCCCTTCTTTTTGCTATACTCTACTCAGCAAATCTAGTCATTGGGATTAGCCTTCACACACCTATGGGCAATGAAGAGATTCTTTAAGAGATTTCGACATTAAGAGTCATAGATATTTTATTACCTTCAGAAAATAAACAAATAGAAAAAAAATGTCAGCAATGAAAATTGTAATGGTTTTAATTAGGATTTTTCAGTTTTTCAAAATACGTTAGAAGAGATTTTGGAAAATACTAGTGTACCATCTTTCACCTTTATAGAAACTTTAATGAGTCTGGATATTGAATTATAAAGCGATATGCTGTTTGAAGGGAAAAATGTTTTCTTCTTCAGAGGATAAAGTGGGTTCTTTCTTATCAATATGAAACACTGTATAAAATTAAATTTTCAATTCTCAGGGTCTATAAGCGACAATTAGAATTACATGAAGTACTTTAGAAACTGCTTACTTTTTTACAACATGAATAAAATATTATTCAGGAGACCAAATGTTTGGCCACTGACCTCATTATATTAATTCCATATAAAGAAAAACTACTTTTGGATGTCAGCTATCACAATAAAAATATTTAGTTTCTGTATAGGACTTTAAAACTTAGGAAGAACTTAGAGACTTGATATCTTGTGTAAGCCTCAGGATGATCTTATGAATTAGTCAAGGCAAATAAAATTGCTGTCAACTAATAGAAAAGGAGACTGAAGTTACATGTTATAGTGCAGCTTGTCCAATTGCACTGGTTTTAGTAAGCGATGAGGTTGGACTGGGATTCAGGTCTCCAAATTCCTAAACCAGTATTTTCCACTGGACATCAATAGTAAACATTAAACACTCTGTTAGGACCAGTGAAAGAAAAACTTTCTTCTTGAGGTGTTTATGACTGGGTTGGAAAGATCAGACACTTAGGCATGCCACATATGCTTCATTCTACAAACATCTGACTTAACTGGTGTCATGGTTTGTAATGCTTCTTCCCTCCCCCCCCCCACCTTAGGTTTTATTTATTTATTTATTTATTTATTTGAGAGAGAGAAAATAATAGAGAGAGCATGAGAGGGGCAGAGGGGCAGAAGGGTAGAGGGAGAAGCAGACTCCCTGCAGAGCAGGGAGCCCGATACGGGGACTTGATCCGGGGACTCCAGGATCATGACCTAAGCTAAAGGCAGTCACTTAATCAACTGAACCACCCAATGACCCCAGTAACATCTCTTCTTTAGATAAGCCATAAGTAATGGCTCCTATGGTGGTTCATTTTATGTTTCAATTTAATTGAGTTGGGATACCCAGATAGCTGGTAAAACATGATTTTGGGATAAGTCTATGACAATATCTCTGGGGGAGATTAACATTTAGATTGGGTAGTGAAGACTAAGTAAAGCAGATGGCTTTCACCAGTGTGGGTAGGCACCACCAAATCCACTAAGGGCCTGAATAGAACAAAAATGTGGAGAAGGGTGAATGTGCTCTTTCTGCTCGAGTTGAGAAACCCATCTCCCCCCACCACACACACCTTAGACATCAATTTCTCTGGTTCTCAGTCCTTCAGACTGAGGGTGAATTCTACTGACAATTTCCCTGGGTCTCCAGCTTGCAGACAGCAAATCGTGGGCTATCTCAGCATCCATGATCACATGAGCCAATGCCTATAATAAATCTCCTCTTGCAGCTATCTGTCTGCCTATCATCATAATCTATCCATTTTATTGGTTCTGTTTCTCTAGAGAACTCTAATATAGTTCCCACTTCTAAATACTTCTTGTCTTTCACTTCCATACATTTCTTCAAAACAAAACAAAACAAAAGGAGGGATTCAGGCATCATGAATCAGATTATCTGAATCTCACTGTATCTGAAAACATATATCCTCTGCAAGAAGAAATCAAAATATGGATTTATGATATCAAATGGGGAACTGAATCAGGGTGAGTGTGTGTGCATGCACGTGTGTGTGTTCCCAAAACCAGAATATTTGAAAATGTGAAAATGTGATTTTTCAATGTATTTGAAAATGTGAAAAATAAACCTCATTCAATTGACTGTTATTGTTGTTGTTGTTTATCTACTAATCTATGATGAGCATGGTGCTTCTTTATCCAATCTAGAAACATCTTGTCATATTATAAAATTTATATTTATTGACAGCTTAATCCAAATAGTATTCAGAATGACGTGACCATAGGATCATGTCTTAAGCTTATTCATGCTAACCATGTTTTAATAAGGCTTATCTCTTAATTAAATAGGAGATTATTGACTTGTGAGGAAGGTGAGATATGAGAAAAGTACAAGTCGTTGCTCTCAAGGGGGAAATAAAACATGACTCAGCTAGAGATGCAGAGAAGGTAACTGTAACAGAGTGCAGAGAACAAACAAAGTACAGAGACTGGTCACTAAGTGAGAGAATGCCTCATGGAGAAAGTAGGATAAAATTTGTATCAACACATGAATAGGGTTTACTTAAACAAAGGTGAAGAGGGAAAGCATTCCAGTTATACGGAAGTGGATGAGTAAATCTTGACACAGTGGAATACATATCCTATGTGGAAGGTCAGCTGTAGAACCCCATGTAGAGGAAAACCCAACAATAATAAACATTTTGATAAAAATTATTTGAGCATTTGTTATTATTTGTATCATGACAGAGCTTTAGAAACATCTTTATAGACCCTCACAAAACCATGTGAACAGGGATTACTATCCCTTTTTTTATAGGTATGTGTTTTTCCTAGGAAGTAAGCAAGAACCTGAGAGGTTCAATAAACTTATCAGTACCCTGTTCTAAGTGGGATGAGGATTTGCATACAAGTCCAGGTGAACTCATAGTCTAGTTCAGGTCTTCCTGCTCTATAATGTTGCCTCCCCCATGACACAAAAAGAGTGCCCTGAGCTACCCCAGAATTTCAGCAACTCTAGCCCCACAATTCAGAACCAGTAATATATTAACACAAAAGCAGAATATAGCTCAGGATTAATTCCCTTTTTGCTTTTGCTAAATGGGGCTTCAGTGTAAAGAGAAAGACTAGGAATGTAGATTACTTATAGTTATACATTGGACCAATGTAAGTGTAATTCCAAGTGTACTTGGGCCATCAGAAAACAAATTAGAATCAGAGTTAATAATACCACAATTCTATCAAGGTATAAACCCTTTTGGTTTACCCGGAATTACCTCACTCCCACACTGCAGAGGGCCCTTGATATGGTCGCTCAGTGAAATGTCAAGAGACCAGTCACCCTGAACCTCATCAACCTTCAGCATTCCCAATCTGCTACACACACTAGATGTCTACATTAGTCGTTTTTCAGGTTTTTCTGTTTCCAGACTTCATAAAAGGAGAATTTGCAAATAAGTTTTTATCATCATTAACAATACTATCGCTAAAGGGCATATGTGAAGTTTTATGATGGTTTAGCACATTAATATTTTACAATCAGGCTTTAACATGCTTTTATCTTTTTTACACAAGATTAATATCCTGCCTGAATTAGTTTTATTACATGCATTTTCAATTTTCACTAAGCTGATTTTCCTGCACTAGAATTTAAGATTTTTTTTCTTACAACTTTTTTCTTTCTCATTTGTAGGGTTTAATATGTTTTATCCATCTTAATTTTTTTTCCCACAGTATTGCAAGGATTTTCCTGTTGTCCTGCCATTTGCAATGTGGTTCTACAAGCTAATCACACCATTTGGTGCTAAATCTTTCATTCTATACAACATTTATGGTTTTGTTCTCTCTGAAGCCTGTACAATTACTGTCATGTTTGCAAGTATAGGCAAGAATATGGATTTAGTAAATAACTGACTAATTTGACTTTCAAACAGGTTAATTCAGTATCCCATTTTTACTTTAGGGCAGATCAGACCTTTTGGTGGAAGAGTACCAAAATTGATACACTGCATCATAGTTGGAACTATCTTAAAATACTAAGAAATATTTTTTAAAGATTTGTTTTATTTTATTTGTTTATTTGATACAGAGAGGGGGGAAGAGAAAGAGAGAGCAAGCACACAAGCAACGGGAGGAGCAGAGGGAGAAGGAAAAGCAGGCTCCAGCGAGCCTAATGTTCGGCTTGATCCCAGTATGCTGGGATCATGACCTGAGCTGAAGGCAGATGCTTAACAGACAGAGCCACCCAAGTATGCCACTAAGCAACAATTTTAGAATTTAAAAAATAATTAAAATTTGAAATGAGTGCTTCTCATTCTAAAGTCCTATTTGGGCGATCTGACATCTCCCCCTTATCCATTTCAGTGAATAAGAGTGTAGACATAGCTTCTCAGTCTGTTCTACACTCTGCACATCAGAATGTGGAAATCAATGTCTAGGGGTCCCAAATGGGACCAAAAATCTACTCTTGGTTGAATCCTCACTTAGTCTGGACAGAAACTAAGGATAATAGACAAGAAGATTCAGCAAGAGTCAAATAACAGTGGCAGAAAAAGACACCTATAATAACATGATTATAGCAATATGGATACAAAGTTGATCTTGAAAAAAATCAACCAGTACGTTCATGCCTATCTTGTTTTCAGTAGTTGCTATGCTCTTCCCTTAAACCGACCTCTGAAGCAATGCATCACAAAACATACCCTTCCCCTAAAACCTTCCGACTCCTCTCCTAGTATTACTGGGTCACCTGCTCTGTGGCTGGAGAGACAATATAATTAATATTCATGGCTAAAGTTTTAATACTTGATTATCACATCACACCCCCCCAAAGGGAAATTATTGCATAAAGAGAATTCTCAATATCTTGATTCAAAGAATTAAGTCTTCATCATTTTTTGTTGGCCAGTAAAGTAAGTTTGACAAGGAATAAGAGTCCTTTCAGATGACAAATTATGCACATGTAGACAAAGGGGTGAGTGAGGGTATAGGTCAGTTCCATACACAGTGTTGCCTATCATCATCTCTGTTTGTTCTTTTTTTTTCCCCCTAGCAATTAATTTACTAATTGGCCTTAGGTTAAATTTAGTTAATCCCCCCACCACCACCTTTTTTTTTTCTGGAGCTGTTCAAGCAGAACAGCAAGAGAACTAGGATTCCAGCCAGCAAAATCCTCACTCCTCAAATCCACTCTTCCCACTGGCTAATCCTAAAGCAAAACAGGAAACTGGTCCATACAGTCTAGGTTGAAAAGAATCTGTATACTGTAGGAATCACTTTCATTATACTCCCCCCATCCAAGGAGAAAGGATGACAACCAGAAGCAGAATAATTTAATTGGCTGGAAAACCTGGGCTAACAATGTTCTCCATGAAATGAAGCAAAAAATTATACTAAAACAATATCATAGAATAATTGTAGTTTAAAAATCTACTTTCAGATAAGATATCAGTATTTTGCATGAACAACATGCAATAGGTTGGATCTGTGAAGACACACTTAAAAGAGAAAATTTACTTGTGGAAAGCCAAATACTTCTGGAGATGGAGTTGATAAGAATCAAGCCCCAAGATTTTCTCTCAGATAGAGGAAGCAGGATCATCTATCTGAGTTATACAAAACAGAAACCTTTGTTCTTTTCATGAAGCAGGAAAGGGAAGTCCCCTATGGCAGTGGGTATGTGTGTTAGCGGTTTCTTGCACGCTAGAGAAATGAATGCCATTTTCATGAGGGATAGAATAACTGCTTTCTGAACCCCATTAGGATAGCTGGATGTTTCTTGATGCATACTAACTACTTTGCTCACAAACAAGATGGTGGATGAGAGGCATAATTAATATGATGTGGACGGAGTGGAAACACTGTGGGGAGTTTTGAATTGTGGCAATGCAGATAAGGTAACTCCTAAGTGCCAATTCAATTACTATTAGAATTCATCTGCCACTCTCCACTCCACTTCATATTTAATTATTTCAATAAAGAAGTGTGAGTGATTTTTATCATTTCCATCCAATTCCCCAATGCACTTATTTCTTCCCTGGACACATTTATTCTACCGTATTCTTGGCTGCCTTAGTGTATAGATTTGGAAAACAAACTCAAAAGACCAGAAAGCTGAGGATAGGTGGTATCAGATGTCTTTTCCCTATAGATTAAAAAAAAAAAAAATGTTTTACCAATTGTGGTTACTTCTTTCAAAATGTAACTTTAACTGGGTAAAGCAGTCTGGGTTTTTATTTCCCAGCTTTGTCTAGAGTTCTGTGCATTTGCATTTTAGAAAGTCAGCCTTTGCTTAGCAAAGGTTTCTCCAAGCTTCTGTTTTGAACATGGTGTATTAATTTTAGGCACCTCCATTTTATATTTTGCATGAAAAAGAAAAAATAAGAAATCAAACATTCAAAGGCATCTTACCTCTTAAAGTCTACCCAGATGACCTACTTATTCTCAGATTCCCCATGATATGAGCAGGTGCAGAAATGCTCAATCTCCTGTTCACAGACCCATCCATGACAAACAAGGAGTTAGTCCCTGTCACTAAAGAGTTCCCCATCTGAGGGCATTGGGACCTGGAGGGCAAGGTGAAGGTATATATGGTCCTATTCCATATTTTTTAACTACCTGTAATCCTCATGGAGTTTTTAGTTTTCAAAATGGCCTCCTCTCTGAATTCTTGGTCTATTAAATCAGCAACTAAACTGTTTTAACTTTGCAACCTGTTCCACAGAACATTAGGAAAATAGAGCCTCTTCTAACTCCTAGACTCGAAAGCCAGCAATAACATGACCAGTTTTCATGAGCACTGACTCCCTGTTAAATGTCAAATGAGGAATCAGGTTCAAAGTCTTGAGAGAAAGAATCCAAAAGTGCCTCATCAGCTAAAGCTGAAACTGCCACTGACATTGTACAAATCAGGGTGCTTATTCTGGATACTCTTTGAGTTGCTAGAGTAGTTGGTGGGAGGAAAATGAACTTGCTTTCCAGGGTCCAAGGTCAGACTACCTAGGCCCAAATCTTGGCTCCTCCACTTACTGAGGGTGTAAATGTGCATTAAATGAGCTAAGGGTTAAGACTCTAAAATACACCAAAGCAAACAGAACAGTAACTGCATTAAGTAAGTGCTAACTAAGCATTGACTACCACCGTTATTGCTTACAAGATTTGCCTTTTGGTCACTTGTTTTTCCTTCCTGAGCAGCTCTCTGTGCTCATTTAATTCTATGAAATCCACTGAAGGTAGGGTAGGTGAGCACAGAATGGATATATCTTGCATGTAACTTTCTACCTGCTGTAGTTTATCCTGCATAGTCTTCATTCATTGCTCTGATTAGAAACAAAAACATGAAAGAAACAGGAATGTCTTCAAGATTTCTATATAAGAGGTGCTTCGGAACCAAATCCAGTTGGAGGAGAGGAGGTAGAGGAATCATATTGACACTTTATATACAAATATGTTTTTACTTAGTATGTTAATTTGGGGTCACTGAGGGGACACAGATGGAAACTACAGGGAGCTAAAATTCTTCCAGTTCAATCAGCCTCTGGTGTTGCCAAGAGTAGGAATGAAGATGAATACAAAGAGATGTGGAAGGAGACATACAACAGCGCTTCAGTATTGATACTTCTTCTGAGAAATAATGAAATATGACAAACTGTCCTAAAATCTCAGAAATGTTTGAGTCCTCTTCTATTTTTTTCCTGGACTCCTACAAACCCTCTTTTGCCTCTCCTCTCCCTAAAGAGGCCTTGTAAGGAATGAAAACCCACAGTGGATCTAGCCCTGTCTTGGTCATACTTAACTTTCCCAGGTGAGATGGGATTCCACAAAAAGTCCTGCTGGCAACCAGAATTTCTGTCTTACTGGTTAGGGCTGTTTACCCAGTCCTGGTATGAACATGCAACAGTTAAAAAGAGTCTTTGACTTAGTACCTTTTAAGATGACAAAAAGAGGGTTGTTTGAGTGGCTTCGTTGGTTACACCTCTGACTCTTGATCTCAACTCAGGTCTTAATCTCGGGGTCATGAGTTCAAGCTATGCATGGGGCTCCACAAAAAAAGATGACAAAAAGAATCTCCCCAAAATCACTTAATTATTAAACTTAAAAAAAAAGTGTGGAGACTCCAACAGACATACCTAAAGAAAACCAAATCTGAAAGATACATCGTGTATTCTTAACTGAAAGTCCAAATTCTTCAGAGGAAGGAAATGATAACTTTTAAACGATGTGACTAAGAAAATAATGCTCCAAACCAAGTCATCTTTTCTATAACATACACACTTTTGTCTTCCTACATGATGAGCTGGCCTGATCTACACTTGTTGCTTTGTGGCTAAGGTCATCAATGCAAGGTCTGAATCTTTGCTAAGGCATTTATGAAAGTAAATTATGTTTAAAAGTTATCATTTCTTTCCTCTGAAGAATTTAGAATTTCAGTTAAGAATACACTATGTATCTTTCAGATTTGGTTTTCTTTAGGTATGCCTGTTGGAGTCTCCACACTTTTTTTTTTTTTAAGATTAATAATTAAGTGATTTCGGGGAGATTCTTTTTGTCATCTTTTTTTGTGGAGCCCAATGCAGAGCTTGAACTCATGACCCCGAGATTAAGACCTGAGCTGAGATCAAGAGTCAGAGGTGTAACCAACAAAGCCACTCAAACAACCACCCTCTTTTTGTCATCTTAAAATGTGCTAAGTCAAAGACTCTTTTAACTGTTGCATGTTCATACCAGGACTGGGTAAACAGCCCTAACCAGTAAGATAGTTTTAAGGCCTGAATAATTAACAGTTGATTTCTATGAACACTTTTCTTCCATTCCTTAAACTCAGAAAGACTGTTTCATGTGATGCTCTAAGACTGAATGCACATTTTCCATATATTCATCCTATCTTTCTTCACAACAAAACTATGTATGTCTTAAGGACAGGGACTCTATTGACATTTTACCATCATTTCTTTCCTAGTCCCTGACATATAGGGCTTACTAAGAATGTGGTCAATGAATGAATGAATAAAAACAATTGCAGATTTCCAATTTTCAATATGCTTTTCCTCATAGTCTGCTGCAGCTGTATCAGAAGAGCCTTCTCCAGTTTGTATCCCAGACTTCTTTCTCAAGATGCCTTTTGAACTAATTTGGCCTAAGATTCCCCAGCTACTATTGGTTTCTCTCTATTAAAAGGCACCTGACAATATTCCAAAGAAGAAAACACTACATCCTCATTCTGGAAGGAAGAAACTTGATCAAAATCAGAAGATCTGTTTCTTCCCAGAGAGGCTATACAATGCTGGCACAGTGATCAAACAGGGAAAATTTCCTAAAATACTTTCCGGTAATGAGCCACTAAAACTGTCTCAAATGACTGATAAAGGAATGAAAGTTTTAAAATCCTCACCCATGCATCAATCCTGCATTTTAGAGTGTCCCATTTTATTGTACTGATTAATCATATGCTCAGAGGAAGTTGGCAAAAGCTATCAAAAGCCAACCAGGATAACTGGAATGCCAACTTCACGAAATAATCAGGGTCTGGTGGGATGTGTCATAAAATATGCCAAGATGGGTCATTCTAATGCACTCTTGAAAGAATTATACATATTCATCCTCCTCGTTTAGCACCTGAATGACAACAAGCAGGTGAAAGCATCAGAACCAATGTATCAAGCCAGACAGTTGCCATTATGAACAAAACATAAAGAGAGAGTGACGGTGCTGAAAAATGGGAAGAGTCTTCTACTCAGACCTTGCAGGCACTGCTCTCTTTTGATAGGGAAATGAAGCTTGCTGGGAGAGAGAGAGAGCTATCTCTTATTGTCATTGCGGCTTACAGTTTATGGGAAATTTACATGAAATATACATTTCTTAATAGAATTCACCATAACTTTTTAGTTTGTTTGTTTTACTGACATTGTGAGGGTAGAAAAACTGCCAGTAAGAACTAAATGCTTTCCTTAAATATCTAAGATCATCTCTGGGCAATGGAGGGCTCTATTAATCACTAATGAACTCCTAAATGCCACCTTCAGCTGAAATAATGATAGGTAAAATTATACCATGACACACTGACTGATGAAAAACAGCCCCCTTACCAAGTTTCCTAGTGTGTTATTGGATTGCAAGGCACTGTTTTAAAGGAATAAAATAAATAGCTTACAGGCCCTTGTGAAATCACTTGTTTCACTGTGTATGTACTTATACATACAGGTTGTGTTGTATGTGTGTGTTTTAGCACAATTTTACAAAGACTTAATAATCCTTCAAGCCACTGTCACTAACGTCTACCTCCTCTCTCACCATGTCTCAAGGAAGAGAGCCCTCTTTTCTGGAATTAAAGCAACACCACATATAACTATAACTATGCAAAATCACAGATAAGCTAAGCAAAAAATAATTACTCAAACTCTGGAAAGCATAATATTTTCACAGGCCTCCAAGTGTTCTTTTAATTGCTCTACATAGCTTTTGGGATTGGACTGATAGAGAGAGATTCCAGCTCACCATTATGACTTCTGTACTATAAAATGTACAGTGAAAGAGTGGGGGTTGCCCCTTTGAGCTGAGTTTGAAAATGTTGCTCCCACACCTTAACAGAGTTCTAGTGTCTAAACGTTAGGGAGAATGCTCTAGACTAGCTGTGCATGACCAGACCTCCTGCCCCTGGCCAGTTTTGATTTAAGAAGACTTCACTCAGACTGCTGAAGGTAGTGTACCTCATGTATTTGACTTCTAGGATTCTGGTATCTCTTCTTGGCTCTTTTAGGAATGCTACTTGGCCATGGACCCCCAACATCTCTCTACCTAAGACCTGGACTTGGAATTCAACTATGTCCCTTCAGACTCTTCTGTTTTGACCTAGCTAAGGTCCAGCATGGATGTCAGACACCAGACATAAGGAGAAAACACTAACACTGCACTGATAATCAAAATAAAGAAACAAACAGCAGGCTCATTTGGAAAGCCTGTCTGACATGATCACTGCACTACAATGGAGAAAGTTCTCAAAGGAAGAAATCTGTGTGCTACAGAGACTAGGAAAAGCTCTTTGGATATATTTAACTTTAGTCATTTATCTATTAATTAATTATCTATGTGTTTATTTATTTATCTTTTGCTTTCAGGATTTATTGTCTAACTACTTTGTACCTAAAGCTAATCATTTTCTTCCCCTCTTACTATTAATTTGAAGGTATTTAGAGAAGCTGCAGCAGAAGGCTCTGAAGTTAGAACCATTGCCTATAAACCATCTGGGCTACTTGGTTACTCCCTGCATTTCTCAGCAGCACCCCCCTCTTTTTTCTGCCTGCTTTTCTAGTTATTATGGCTCCTTTGAAATAACGTCTAATTTTGAAAATACAGGTATCATAAAACTACATTGCCAGCTGTCTAAGTTGAGACAGCTGGAAAGGAACCTGAATCATGCAAAACTCCCTTCCTTGGTCCACTGCAAAGCTGTAGAGGATTATAAGACAGGATTTTCCTCTAAACCCTTCACAAGAGGTTTAGGGACAAGCACTACATGAATGAGGAAAGCTTTATCATGGCTCTTACTAGCTCTATCAGTTTCCTATTAAGGTTCAAACCAACTTAGTAACTCTTTCTTTCTTCTGGGCAGTCCATAATTGTGTAGCAGGTGCATAACCACAGGTGGCCTTCAACCATTTCTTCCTGTATTCAACTAGAAGTCTCATTATTGTGGGGGTAGCTGAGAGCAGTAGAGGGCAGCAGATAAGAGAACAAATCAAGTGAAGGCTTGGTCTGTGGATCTGCAGCTCATCTTTTGCTGCCCTACTGCCAACAAATATTTCCCCCCCACGTCTTTCCTTTTTCATCTTCTTGCTTACAACTCTGGCCTTAAAGGCTATTCCACAGTATTTGCCTCTTGACAAGCTATCATTCATTCGTTCATTTCATACATATCTGTTGAGTATCTGCTATTTATCAGGTATTATTTTAGATATTTCAGAGGAACAATAAACAAAGTCCCAGTTCTTACAAAACATATGCTAGCAGTGTAAGATAGAAAAATAAACAAAGATTTACTGTCTCTTCTATTACATTATATCCATATATTGCATTCTTAATTATTGTTATTGCAATTTTCAATTCTGTAACTTTTATTTGATGCCTTTTCATAGATTTCCCATCTTGTTATCCATATTCTTGTACATACTTGTCATGGTTATTTAAAAGTCTGTGCTTAGTAACTGCAAAATCCGTATCTCCTGTGGGTCTCTTCCTAATGTCACTTATATTCTTACAATTTTGTCATTTGGCAATGTCTCTTGGTATGTATGGTAACTTTTCACCAAATGATAATAAGTGTGTGAGAAAAACTGTAGAAGTATTTTGAGAACCTAAAGGATTTTGTTCCTTTCTATCAAGGATTTTTTTTGTTGTCCCTTTATTTTTATTTTCCACATGATTTTAGGCTAGGAATAAAATAGATTAACCCAATCTGTGACTGAGCTGATTCAAGCTAGGTTTCAGTTTTATGAAGACTGATACATTTGCTGATTTGCCCTTTTGTTATGAGATGTTCTGTGGCTCCCTCACTCTTGTTCTCAGAAGAGGTACCTTTAGGAATCCCTATGACAGGCTCAGGGCATCCCCCTTTTTTTTTAAAGATTTTATTTATTTATTTGACAGACAGAGATCACAAGCAGGCAGAGAGAGGAGGAAGAAGCAGACTCCCCACCAAGCAGAGAGCCCGATGTGGGGCTCGATCCCAGAACCCTGGGATCATGACCCAAGCTGAAGGCGGAGGCTTTAACCCACTGAGCCACCCAGGCACCCCCTCAGGGCATCCCATTTTGACAGCCCCTAACTCCAGTTTTTGTCTCCCACTCTTCAGGAGACTATTCTGAATAAAGGTCTGCTTAGCTTTTCATGACTCAGCCACCACTTACAAATAAGTAAATGCTCGGAAGGGAAAAGCAGAACTGAGTATTAGGCTCACTTCTCTGTTATTCCCTTCTTTCCAGTATTTCTCCAAAATCTTGGCTTCCCTAGTCCTTGCTGACTCTGTATTTTTTCCAGTGCATTCAAATGGATTTTCATTTTTTACTTTGTTTTATGTAGGCTTTCTAATTCTTATAGGAGGAAAAGCTAATCTTTACAAATTAATCCACCAGACCTAGAAATATGTCTCCTATAATAAGAAGTTTTAATACAACCAATGTTCATTTTATCATCAGAAGAGACTGGTAATTTTACCCTAACTCTGGCCAAAGACTATAACTCTTTCCACAATCACTCATCTTGCAAATAAAGGCCATTATACTAAGGAACAACTAGTGAGATGATGTGCATGGATCATCTGTCTTCACCACTGAAGTAAAAAGCAGAATACCTGCATTAGTGAACAGGCATTGGTAATAACTTTATATAAAGACAACAGTTCATTTTAGCTTTTGGGTCCCTACAAGTATTTCCAGGCTACCAAAATGTAACATTTTGTTTTTAATACATCGAGTGATTTTATGGTTTTTGAAAAATGACTATAGATAAGCAATTTAGTCACTAGAGGGATTTCAAATACTGAAATATGCTTTGCTTTGCTTTACGTGACAGTAATGTACAAAAAAGACTCGGGATAGGTTAGTAGACCTTCTGTAGTGTTCTAGTATCTATGTAACTTAGATGGGTTCATCTTGAGATTGAAGTTCACTTATCATCTCTGGCATAAATGTGAATTTTCATTTTAAATCACGCACACACATGCACACACATTCTTTTTTCTGTTTCTGTTTCTAAATTTCAAATAACCATTATATTTAGTGATCTTTTTTAATTTGTTTAAGCTGCAGGGGATCCTGGTTGAACTATCAGCTAGGACTTTATTTCCAGCACAATCCATTAAAGTACAAAATTACTATTTCAATATTTAGATACTCTCTTTTGGGTCATTCACTTTTCAGGGATTAGTAATAATGATCAGAACTCTTTTCAGTAGCAGGACCCAGGAATTTCATTTGCCTGACTGCAATAGATATTGTTGAGAGTTCTCATGGGCCTGACAACTAACTCCCAACCCACCCTCCCCGACAAAAGAACTAGGTAAGGGGCAAGTGATACAGGGTACCACGACATTAAATAATTTGATTAGCTGACTAATTTTTCTGGCTAAAATAAAGTGTAATCTGGAGGGGAAATCTTACAGGATTATTATGTGTTTATTTTTCACAACACTTTGAATATGGAATTAAACTACTTCCTATATTCAAGATCAGGTCCAACAGAAGTATGGATATAGTACAGAGTGATGGATCAAGCCATACTTCCTTCCAGTCTCTGTAAGTATTAACATGCTACAGTGGTCAGTAAGGCACCGTGCTAAGTCTGGGGTCACAGCAGGGGGGAAATGAGAACCTCACTGTCTACTGGTAAGATGAGACCAAATGAATTGAAAAGTAATTAAAAATTCAAGAAGTCAGTATAATCACAGATGTTCTTTCAAAATGCAGGGCATGGAAGAGTTCCAGGAAAAAAACAAACAAACAAACAAACAAACTTCAGAAACTAGGAGAGGTGGTTAGAAGAAATAGAATGGAAAAGGTCAGGAAATGCTTCACTAACAAAAGGGAGACTTGAAACAATGCAAAAGGCAGAGGGCCCGATGGTATTTTTTAAAGTAGTTTTCAAATACTGCTTTCCATCATTGATTTAAAAAAAAAAAAAAGAGGCTTAATAGGCAGAGAAAAGTTGGATGAGTAGAGGATGGGCACCTAGACTTTTCATCCTCCACTTCAATCATTGGATTTTTCTGTTTGTATTGTCTTTTAAATTTTATAAGATTGTGAGGGGATGGGGAAAGGGATTTCAATGTTTTTATGCTCTTCCTCTCACTGTCTCACATTTACTCTCTATACATATACTTACACGTAAAATCAGCATCTGAACTTTAGAACCCTAAAGCTCTGCCTTTCATGCCACTTCTCCTTCCACCTCTTCCTTTAGTCTCTTTGAGTAACACTCACTGCTATTTCTCCGAACCACCATCTATCATCTGCCTACCTATCTATCATCTGTCTAGAAGAGTGAGCATGCCTTGAAATACACGTATCTGTAATTTATATTAGATTTACTATATATGAGAAACCACTAGCCTGTTCTTTCTTCTCCATGGATGAAGAAACCAAAGCTCACAGAGAGGAGTCAAAACACCTTTCCAAGGTTAGTTAGTTAACTAAAAGCCGAATCTGAACTTCGATTTTCTCCCTGTGGTTTCTATGAGTAACATCCACTATGATGAGCCACGCTCATATCCTACTCTTACAAGAGAAGACAGTGACAACTCTACTCTGGTTTCAGGCCCCAGATTTCAGGAGCTCTTCATTCATTCAGTGCCCACTGAATTATGATTTACTAATCTTTTCTAGAAGCTTCCTGAAGGAAATATGGATATTCATCAGAGACTCATTGTATGAATAAATAGGCGATGAATAGATAGGTGATTTCAAAGTAACTGGATTAATACCTCTTTTAATTTTAATTCAAACATCCATCTCAGTGGAATAGTGGGTTTTCTAGTGCTTAAAATATTGAAGCTTAATGAGAATAATAGATATTCTGACTAGGATTTATAAATATCTTACTGAACCAAATATCCAATACAATTTATATACAAAATAAATAAATCTACTGCAAATTTTAAAATGAAAACATAAATGTATAATATATGTTAAAGTATGTTACCTTTCTGATATAATTTTTTAGCAGATAAAATAATTAACATATTCCCAAAATAACAAGATAAGTGCTATCTAAAATGAAGGGAATTTAGTCATTAGAATGAAAAATAAAATAATATTCTTTGATATTTTTCTAAAGTGTGATATTAAAAATGAAGTGAGTCAAATGTCATCATTCCATTAAAAGTATTTTTGTGCAGATTTTTCTAGATGCTGATAAACCTCTTTCTTTATACTAGTTAGGTGGAATAGTGAGGTGAGTTATCCCTGTGGTACAGAGGTAAGCACAGCTTTTCTGTTAAGGGCCAGATAGTACATATTTTTGGCTTTGCAGGCTTTACTTAATTCTGCTATTATTATGTTTAAAAGGCAATATGTAATGAATACATACATAAGCAGTATGTAAGTGGATAGGTGTGGCTATGTTCCAATAAAACTTTATTTACAATATAGCCTATTAGCAGTATTTGTTGTATTGGCCATATTTTCCCAACCAGTGCTCTAGTTCCAAATATTTTCTTTCAACTCCATCTTCAAATAATCCCCTCTCTTGCTTTATTATTTGAATGAGATATTTATTGAAAAGAAACATTTTAAAGCTCACAATGGACTATACATTTTATTTTAAAAATCCAAATTTCTTCATTTTCTTTAGTTTTCTCTTAGTGGATGGAATTTCTATTGCAGAATTACCTGGATCAATTTGAATAACAGTTTTGGAAACCTTCACATTCAAGAAAGAATTATTCTTCCAACATAAGCTTTTAGTAATGAAACCATACAGTGATGGGTCTATCTAAACTTGTAATCTGTGCAAATGTGTGTTCTTCTGCATAATTTGAATGAGTCATGGATCTCTATTTTAAGATGTAAATAACTAAGTTGTCAGATTTTTCTTTAAATACCCAAATACGGGAATATGTGGTAGGACTAGCTAGGTGGATACAGAACACCTATGATCCTGTCTCAAGCTGTGGAATTGCTGGGAAGCAGATGCCTGGACAGGGAGTACATTTCCTAGGTCCCTGAAGCCTACTGGGGCTGTGTAACGAGTTCTCACTGCTTGAATCTGTTCCAGGTAAAAACGTTTATGAAGTAGGTATGCTTTCTCCACAATCTTTCTTTTTTTTTTTTTTTTAAGATTTTATTTATTTACTTGAGAGAGAGATAGTGAGAGAGAGCATGAGCGAGGAGAAGGGCAGAGAGAGAAGCAGACTCCCCATGGAGCTGGGAGCCCGAAACAGGACTCGATCCCGGGACTCCAGGATCATGACCTGAGCTGAAGGCAGTCGTCCAACCAACTGAGCCACTCAGGCATCCCTCTCCACAATCTTTCTTTAATCAGCAGGCTTGATATCAAAGCCTGGATTGACCTTAGGAGGCAGTTTTACTGTCAAATGGGTTTTCTCTGAGTAAGAAATAAACTTTTATTGGATTCTGTCACCAAGACAGATTCAGTCTCTATTTGTTAGTATTACTTAAACTAATAAAACACCAAACAACTACTAAAAGAGGGTGATATATATGGGATATATTCCTAGTATATTATAATTGAAAAAAACCATTATATTTGAAATATGAAAATTCTGAAAATGTTAGTCACTAAACCTTTCAATGAATGTTATTCTATAATAAAATATAATGAAATGTGTCAATGCTTAAGAATGCAAAATGGTTTAGATATTATAGTTGACTACATATCTAGAATAACTTAATATCACTACTTCAGAATAGATAATTCCTCTGTATTGACAGAATTAAGAGTGTTTTAAACTCCAGTAGGCTTCTAATCCTAAAATGGAGCTAGCCAGTTAACCACTGACCAATTAATTTCTGTAACTGCTTTTCCTTGGGCTTACTTTGAATATTTAACCCATACACATAAACACAAATAGAGAAACTTGGCATCTGTATTCTGAGTGCCTAGAATGACGTGTACATCCTGATTTTCACCATGTCAGTATTTTAACAACAACAACAACAAAATGTTCTGGTTATAATATAGAAATGTCTGAGGAGATAGGTCAGCAAAAGAACAGAAATATGTATTTCTCTGAATTACATGTTTTCTCCCATGACTCTCTGTGATGCCAATTGGTGCTGTGAGGTACCTTAGTAATCCCAGAAATTTTTTTTGACTAAGTGTAATAAATAGCTGATTTTACCACCCTCTCCTTTCTTGTAAGCAAGGTGATGAGTCATGCATCTTAGAGTCATATGATTGGACTGACGAGTGAATAAATTTCTAGGAGTCATTTTGTAAGATAAGATATATAGATATTACATGTCTATATATCTATATCTGATATAAAGGAACAGGTAGAAGTTGCTTTTGATTTAGGTCGTGGGAAGCATTAGAAGATATAAGTAAGCCCAGATGGACTCAGGGACAACAGAAAGATTAAATACTAAGGTCTGACCTAATTGAGACTTTTTAAAGACTATGAATGGAAATACTCCTTTCTTTTCTTAAACTCTTTGTGTTTGTTAGTATCACTAATGCCATTGTAAAGCCACCATTCCAATACTCCAATATTCCAATAAGACCACATTCTCCTCCTATTAGTATTCTTCATAATTATTACTACTTCAAGAATTCTTAATTTTTTTAACCTAAGTGGTTAAAAACAAGGGTCTTTTATACAATTATGAGGTCTTGCTATCCTGAGCATTAAGGAATATTTTTAGCTCTAGAATGGATACTATTTTGACCATGTATAAAATGAACAGTCATTGAAGATTTTGTAGAACAGGGTTGTGCTTAAAGAGTATGTTAGGAAGATTATCAGATGACAAATTTGAGTAGGAAAGAATGGAGCTAGGAAAAGTGGTTAAAATGGCATTTGGTTAATAAAAGTAGTGTCAATAAAAACAAAAATAAAATAATGAAAGTAAGACTCATTTCAAAAGAAAAGAAGGGAAATTGCAAATCAAAGCCGTAAGTATGACTTACAACATGTTAGAATGTCTGAAGTGTTGGTGACCATGTAAAAAAAAGGAAATCTTGTGTGCTTAGGTGGAAATGTAAGTTGATACAGCCACCATGGAAAACAGCATGGAGTTTCCTCAAAAATTAAAAAAAGAAATATCATATGATCCAGCAATTCCACTTCTGGGTATTTACCTAGAGAAAATTAAATTATTAATCTTGAAAATATGTATGTACACTTGTGGTCACTGCAGCATTATTTATAATAGCCAAGACACGGAAAAAATCTAGGTGTCCATTGATGGAAGAGTAGATAAAGAGATGTGGGGCATGTGTGTATGTGTATGTGTGTGTATAAGTATTATTCAGCCATTAAAAAAGGGAAATCCAGCCATCTGGGATAACATAGACAGATATTGAGGGCATTATGCTAAGTGAAATAAGTCAGGCAGAGAAAGACAAATACTGTTGATCTCACTGACATGGAGAACCTTCAACAAACAAACAAAAATCCCAGACTCATAAAGATTAGATTGGTGATTGCTAGAAGTGGAGGGTGGGCAACGTACAAAATGGGTAGAAGGACAAAAGGTCAAAACCTCTAGGTATAAGATAAGTACATCCTAGAGATATCATGTATAGCATGATGACTATACTGTAGTCAATACTGTATTAACAATACTGTATTGTATATTCAAAAATTGCTGATAGAGTAAATAAAAAATTCTCATCACAAGAAAAAGAAATGTATAACTGTTTGGTGATGAATGTTAACTAAACTTGCAGTGATCATTTCCCAGTACATACATATATCAAATCACTATGTTGCACACCTAAAACAAATAGTGTTTTGTGTCAATTATATCTCAATTTAAAAAACAAAGAATAAGATTTGGTTTTAAACATAAAGAGTTGGTTGCGAGCATGGGGTATTCAGCAGGCAACTGAGAAGGCAGGATGAGAGCTTGTCGAGGACATCAGGTCTGAACATCCAAATGCAGAAGGTGACCTGATAAATGCATCTGACCAAAACGGCATTGATGTCTCTTCAGTTTGAATAAACTTTAGACAAATCTCTTGCCTCTAAAGATCCTGACCTCCCTTTCCTTAGGGCTTTTTATTTAAGAAACTTGCAATTGTAAATTCTTTCTCTGCCCCTTTGAGATGTAAATCTTCTCCCAGACTCTTGCCAGTTTCATAACCCAGGAATGTCTTTCTCAAGGATCTGGGAGCCATCCCATCCCTTTGAAATGTAATCATCAAGAAAGAGTGCTTTTATCTCTCAGTCTCTTGAGGAAGGGTGTTGAAAAGCCTACCTTCAATAAGCACCAATTACCAAACTCAGATGGGCTAATCACATTGATCAACCTCCCCACTAATACTCTCTTTCTCAAGTACTTTTCCACTGGGCTCAGCCCAGTGCTTAAAATGCTCTTTACTTTTGTTTCTGCAGGGTTGAGTTCAATATTTCTCCTCTATCCCAATGGTTTTGAATAAAGTCTTTCTTATCTGTTTGATTTATCTAATGCAATTTTCCTTTGATATATGCATTGGATTCATGGAGATATTTGAAACACCCAAGAAAGGCAGTGAGAAAGAGATAAGGGACAATTATGTAGATTGGGAAACTCAACTTTTTAATTAGAGGACTAGAGAAAGAAATGTAGAAGTTGAAAGAAAACCAGAATACATAATATGGAATTTAAAGGCCAAGAGAATTTCAAGAAAGGAGATGTCAACCGAAGCAATTCTGCATTAAGATATGAAAAAGTGATTCTTAAATAAAATAAACAAAAAGATAATTGGCCAAAACAAGTGGGAGATAAGTGCTGATATTTATTCTAACATCTTTACTGTACGCATAATGTGTGCCATGCAATTCTCAAAGCTTGGGTTTCAAAGGTGAGTAAGACAAACAAGGCTCCTGATATCATGCAACCTACACTGAGCTGAGGAAGGCAAAAAAGAAAAGAAAAGAACAATACAAATAAACAAAAAAAGTCCCAGAAATTACAAATGCTATCAAGGAATTTGAAGAGAATGTTCCAATAGAAAGTGACCAGATAGATATTTTTTATCAGATTGGCATCTCTGAGAAAGGGATAATTTGGCTGCAAACTGGCTGGCTAGAAAGAGCCAGCCATACAAAGCAGATAAACTGTGGCAAAGATCCTATTGCAGGAACATGCTGGTTGAGTTCAGAGATGCAGAGCCTGGCTATAGCACAGTGAACGAGAATTGTATGAGATGAGATTGGCAGAGACCAGAAAGCTGTAGGCCAGTGTAAGGTGTTTGCATTTTATTTTCAGTGTGACGTGGAGCCATTGGATAGGTTTAAGCACAAGAGTTACATAGTCAGGTTTAAGTCTTTAAAAGATAACACTGATAGCTCAATGGAGAATGAATTCTAGAGCTGCATGATGGGAAACAGAGAGACCTTTGGGACCCTGCACTGTTGTGGTGTGGAATAGGGTTCATGAAGAAAACCACTTCAAAAAAAAAGAGAGGCTGGTGTCAGATCTATGTTGGGAGGAAGAAGATGCACGATGTGGGAACAGGGGCAGCCGAATCGTTTTTGCTTACATGCTTCTAATAGGAGATTTGGACAGCAGAAATGAGAAGTATTACAAAAATCTTCATGTAGGGCAATACAGATTTTCAGAGGAGAGGAATGGATATAAAGGAGAAAGTGAGCTCACTGCAGAAGGAAAGGGTTTAACATTTGAAACAGAGAAGAGCAAGAATAAAGAAAGCCGTTCCATGAATACAGTGGTACTTGGAATATTGTAAACCTTTACACAGTTTCATCAATGAACAAGCAAGTTCTTCCTTTCTTTCCTTTCTTCTCTGGAAGAACATGCACAATTGTTAAATAACAATGGAACAGAAAGCCTAGCAAATGTTAATTTGTACCACTGGAGCCTCATTCATTCTGGAACTTGCAGATCAACGTCAATGGCTACTTACTGCATCAGCTGCCATCAGACTTTGTCTGGTTCTCAGGAGAAGTGAACAGGAACGTCACAATGCAAGAAGTTGAAAACAAACTTACTTACGACTACTAGTAGTACTACCAGATCTTTCTCCTAAGACCCCTTCTGAATAGGCATAGTTAAGAAAAAAGGCCAAAGAAGACTATATATACAGCCTGGTGACCAATGGGTCTCTGAAGGCACATCTATGAAATTCACACTGGTGTATAATTTGAAGCACATGACCCAGATGCTCACTAAGGTGTCCTTCCAGTTCCTCAATAACTGTGCTTATGAGTAAAGATCATAAAAATGATAGTCCTCTGGAATTCTTTTCTTACTAAAAAAAAAAAAAAGCCAAAACAGAACAAAACAAAACAAAAAAACACTTCCAAAATTGCTTTGCAGCTACCGAAGCAATGATTATAGCCCACCCAGGTAGAAACATTTTTTTTTTCTTTTTGCCTCGGAACCCCAAAAAGACAAGTTGAGCCAGGGTAGTATATGTTTTTCCCTAAAGGATGTTCCTTCAAGCAGAAACTGATCTCTCGGGGCTCTTTCTTGCTGCCATAATAGATACTTTCTGGGAAGTCAGATTCACAAGTAAAATCTTTTGGTTGCACAATGTGAATATATTGTCACCCATTGCTGAATTTTGTCATCATGATGATTTTTTGTTTGTTTCATAATCACTGAGTTCTGCCTAATTTCCAGTGCTAAGAATTATCATCATGTGATAGAGATGTTTATAGGAGCTTGGAGGTTGGACTGGGATACGACCAACAGCGCTTACAGTTCTGAGATTATATGAAGTCCATACTTTCTGTGGGAAGCGGAACTGTGAGTCTGTCATCCTGGCTCCTGAGTTAAACCCACAAAGCCCGACCCCTTGGAAGATAGAGTAAGTAGGGGGCAAACGTCTACAAATATTCCAAGCACAGTCTGCTGTGTGTTTCTTGACACTCCCAAGACTTCTAGGTGATTATTTTTTTCCATTATAAGCATATGAAGGTGAATTTTTATGGTCTAGGGACTGGTGTGAGCTTCATTCATGGTCTGTTCCACCGTACTCTCTTTAAGAGTTGAAAGTGTATATGTCATCTCTAATTGGAACTCTCAGGCAGAAATGATGCCATCAGGGAACTTAAAATATGTGGTCGTATGAATCACCCTGCAGACCAACCATATTGCTATAAAGCAAATAATTTACATTTAAATAACTTATCTGCATTCACCTAATTTAAAAGTAATCTTTATTCTTTCTCAACTAATCCCCAAACTTATGGACTAGTTTGATCATATTTGTGCAATAAAATTGAAATTTTCAGATATGGTAGGTAATCAATTTTAGTCACCTCATCTGCGTTTCCAATCTCATTACAGATTGCAATTTTCAGTGCAGATTACATGATGACCCATCAGTGGCTTTGTTGTTTCTGAATTACCGATTCCTTGCCTACTGCCAGATAAGAACAAAGCCTATGCATCAGCCTGACAGCTTGCAAACAGAAAATGGGCTTGTAGGATTGGATTTAAATCCCAGGTGTAGGGGATAATTACCACATCACTCATGCAGTAACTGAAAAATGGTATTTCAACAAGAAAAATTACATTCCTTTTATAGTGCCAACAGAAATCATTATTTGAGGCTTCACACTGATTCACTGTATCATTACATGTGCACTGTACTCATTAAATGTAATGTTTGTTGCAACATAAAAAAGTTATTGTTTTAGGTACTTTGGTAGAGCAGGTAGCTTAAATTTAAGGTTTGTGAAACCTTGATGGTATAGAGGTCGTTTGGACTCTAATATATACCGTGCAAGAGAAATGACAACCCAGACGCAGAGCTTTCCAACCGGCTCCTATTACAGAAGGCGTGGATGGATAGCACAAAGAAAATGGAGTATAAATCTTTTGTTTCAAAACCCCAGCCATTTAACCCTACGGTCTGTCCACAGGAAGAGGACGAATAATGATTCAGATCTCCTCGGCAGAGCGGTGCCGCAGAGTGCATATTTTACCATTAGCTTGGAAATCATCGAAGCCCAACATACACAGTCTAAAGGACAGAAGGACAGAGACCATATTCATTTGAAACATCATTAAAGAAAACAGTGGCAGACACACTGGAAACGCATTCCTCACCCCTGGTGTCTGGTCCATCACCCACAAGCTTGTAGTTGTTTCCCAGTGACTCAGTGACTGTGCGAGCAGCACCCCAGTGAAAGCAAGAGCTCAGAGTCTCCGTAGGTGCAGAAGGCTACGTGCTGACTGCTGAGAGCAACAGCCCACGCTGTAAGAATCGGAGCTCTAGTTATGTTTATGGCCAAGTGGCTTTCTCATTAGGAAGATCAGAACAGTGCAAAAAAGGACCGTGCCCTCAGCTTTGCTGTACTCTTGCATGGACTCCAACAGGAGACACTGACTACTGGTAGATAGATGATGATAGATGATAGACAGACAGATAGATGATACGTGATAGGATTTTATGTGTCAACTCATGACTTCTTTGCCCTGAATTTCTAATTTCATGTAATGAACATAACTCTCTTTCCATATGTGGAGAATGAGATCTTTTGTGGAAAGGCTTAAAGTCCAAGTGTGAAGACCTGAAATATGTCTCTCTAATTCTCTCCTCCCCTCACTTTCCATCTTGACAATCTCTCCAGGATGGCTGAGACCTTTCCAATGCTGATGCAGGCTGAGTGTGTGGAAGGTATGCAAAGTTCTCCAATTTCTTCCTAAGCTTAGGAAGGTACATATAGCAGCAGACTTATTTTTCTAAGAGCTAATTCCCATCTTCTTAAATCTTAAGAGAACATTCACCCAACAAACTTCAAAGTGGTGTTCACAGGTAAGCTCAAAGGGCTTATATTCTAGTTGGAAAGGAGACACATGAGGGGCGCCTAGTGGCTCAGTCGGTAAAACATCTGGCTCTTGATTTTGGCTCAGGTCATGATCTCGGGGTTGTGAGATGGAGCCCCGTGATGGGCTTTTCACGCTCAGCGGGGGTGTCTGCTTGAGATTCTCTTCCTCCCACCCCTTCCCTGACTCACACACTCTCTAAACAAGCAAACAAACAAAAAAAACCCCAAATAAATAAATAAAATTTTTTAAAAAAGAGAGAGAGAGAGGGAAGGAAAAAAAAAATATATATATATATACAGTAACAAAATTTCCTAGGTATTAGGAGCCGAATGAGTGCTGGGGGTATAGAGCTACAAAAGAGGCAGTAACTCTGGCTGAAGGAGACTGCATGCAAAAGGAGGGGGATTAAGGGAAGGAAGCCCTTAAGCACACCAGCGAAAGGGCTGAGGGAGCTTCAGTGGTAAAATTTTTAGTGGTAAGACTGTGAGAGAAGGTGACGCCCTCCTCAATGTACTGTTTTCAAAGACAGAGACTGGCAACGGTGCTGGTACTTAACCAGACACCATTCACTATTAATCTGAACTTTAATCATAATAGAAATAAACATTTATGCGCACTTTTTTATGGAAGGGACAGTGCTTAGCACGTGAGACGAGTTCTCTCATTTAATCCTCATGCCAGGCTGATGAGGTTATTACCACCTCATTTCAAACAGATGGAAGTCAAGTCAGGGAGAGGATAAGTTATCTACCAAGTGATGGATCCAGGATTTAACCCAGTCTCTCTTTCTATAGAACCTATTCTCTTAATCACCACACCAGCGATAATGGCTTCTTCACAGTCGCTAAGAAACTTAAAATTTTAAAAAAAAAAAAGTGTTTTGTTTTGTTTTGTTTTTTGTTCCTTGTACAAAGCTAACACTACCTAGCTTCAGTCATTTACCAACTAAAATCCATCATGGCTACTAAGCAAATACGAGTCATGTTGATAACCATTTCAGAACAATGACTTGGGATCCGATTAACAGTCCTCACAGCACACATCTCAGGTGTGGGTCAAATCTCACATTGTCTTTGAAGAGCATACTCAGCTCCAGCTACGCCACTATTTAAATTCTGTGTTGTTGGTGGCATTTCGTTCTATTTCTTGAAATGCAAAGCATAACCTATTCCACCTACTCAGAAACTCAGCAAACTTAAAGAGATAAGTCCCTTTGAAAGATGCCTTAGAGGAATTATTTCCCCCCAGGCTTATCAGGGAGAACAATGCGGGTTTGGTTCTGGATCAGGTGGTCATATTAGAAAATGCATTAAAATGCAGGCTGACAAATAAGAGCAAATGCAAAATTACCATTCTGTTCTGCTCCTGACAGCACTGTGGAGAATGGGATTTCTCTGTATTTGAGCCACTGGGGCCTTCTGTGGCGTGGTGTAATTGGAGGTCAACATGTGGTTGAACTAGAGATCGTAAGCTGGGTGCAGAAATTAAAACTGACCAGACACGGATGTCATTTCCCACCTGTATAGTCCTTGTAGTTCACGGGGCAGATTTTCCACATGAAAACCCCTACCCCTTCCCAGCACTCGGTCTCAGGTCACACTTGCTCTGCAACTCTTAATGTAGTCAGAACCAGAGCAACCACGTTCATCTAAGAATCCCTGTGCAGGGAGGCTGATCAAAAGCCTCCCCTATGTGAATAAATTGGCTGCACCCAGAGTAAGAAAATCTGTGTGTTCTTAAAAGGAATGCGATCAGAGCGTGTATGATTTACAAACTAGCCGGTATTTTCATTGCAACATGAAAATAAATGGATTTGGTCCTCACTGCGGCTCAGCTCTTTCTCCTGGGGCTGCAAGGGCTGCCTGTTTGGCCCGTGGCGTGCCCTTGTGAGGGCAGTGAGAAAGCAGCTGCTTACATTACCTGGGAGAACTCTCTTTAAAAGCCTCTCTTGCTCTAAAGAGCTTTGCTGCTTAATTTTGTTTTTTTCTGAACATGTTAGACGTTGCCTGTTGGTGCTGCCTCCTGCTGCCTCATTGTTCACTGCTGGGTTGTGCAACATCTCCATGCTTGGGAAAGGTGCTGTACAAATTGCACAGAGGATGTCTCATTGTGTGGGAGTCTGAGCCAGGCCAGGAAGATCTCACAGCATTAGCGACTGGCGTGCCTCCAGCCGGGGAGGTAGGAGTGGGAGGTGGGGAGGTGGTACACTCCTCATGCTGTGCGCAAGTCAGTGAAATGACTCGTCTGGAATCACACAGGAAGGAAAAGGCATGCACAGAAGAAAGGAAAGGCATGCACGGAGTTAAGGGGGATTCAGAAATCGTTTGTGTGCCTTCCACATTGCGCCCCGGTATCTCTTCTTCCTTTGTGAAAATAGCAAAATAAAATGCCTTTGTGATGTTCATGAAGGGCAGGAGGTTTTCCTTCCCCACTTGTGATCCCACGGTAAATCCATGCTTCCATGATGTATTTTAACTTCTCCTCATAAACACAGTTGGGGGAAAAGGGACTATGAAGTCTGTCCCCTCTGGGCAAGATCAAACATAGCAATGGAGAGGGAGAGGTTAACTGCCTGTTCTGTGTTTGCATGTGGCAAGTGTTGCCATGTACCTTTTTAAGAATCTCTTCAGCTTTGAATTGCTCAGCAGTGTCAATGCGAATAAGTTGCTAGATCTTTGAAAGTCAAACAAAAATCCGTTGCAGTTTTTGAAATTCTGGGGCAGCCAATACAGCCATATCAGATGTATTCATTGCTTAATCCAAGACCAGAAATTTAAATTTTTGTAGTTCTTTAAGTCAGATACTTCATAAGACTGTCTCTGGGGATGATCTATGGCCAGTGACCTTATTTCTGAGCTTTTTCTAACTGTTCTTAAATGCAAAGGCTTAGTAGAATCGCTGTAGGGCTGCTCTTCCACTCAATTAATGTTTATTCATCAGCTACCAGCAATAAAACTTTATGCTGGATGCTTAGGGGGAAGATGAACAGTACATGATTCTGCTTTCAATCATTTTACAATCCTGTAGAGGTTATCAGCCTCCCAAACTGGCTAGAGTATCAAAAAGATCTGAATTACACACCCCGGAAGACCGAGGTCATTTTAGCGGAAGTGACTACAGAAAGATTTCTATAGAACATGCCTTTGAGTCAAGTCGTACTGGAAGGGTAGAATTTTGAAGAGCAGAGATAAGGAAAAGAATTATTGGTGGGTGGAAAAGAAAACTGGAGCTGGCTGGAATGTAGGCTAAATGTTCAGAGGGAGTGGAAGAGTTATAGCCTCAATGCCAAGTTGTATTTCATTTGATAGGGGAAAGTCATAAAGAATAACTGGCTATTGCTCTGGAGGGTGCTATAAGCAAGTAATATTTTAGGAAGACACACCTGGAACTAGAGGTAGGGGGACCAACTCAGGGGCATTTGATATTCCAGGTAAAAATAATAAGTGCTCAAATGAGAGTAGGAGCATTTTAGAAGAAAGACACACAGATGGGAGAAGCATAGGATGTTTTCTGGACGCTGGTGTCAGATATTACAAACAGCCAACAGAACTCTGAGCCACACCCAATAGAAAGCAGAAGGAGGATGATCAAAAAAAAAAAAAAAAAAAAAAAAAGCAAGACAGAGGAAGAACAGAAAGAGGATTCAAATCAGCACTGCGTTTATCAAGGCACCAAAAAGAGGGATTTTTTTTTTTTTCAAATAGGAGCTCACAATCAATAATATTAAATTCTATAAGGTCAATGATAAGAATGATACACAGATAAATATATTATACAAAAATAAGTGACCATAAGCATACAATGGAAGAGACCTGTGCAGTGCAGGGCCATGAAAGATAAATTTCATCAGTAAATCTACTTCTGGATGTAATAAAGCTGCCTCATCTAACATGCTCTCCTTCCTTCTCTTGTCCCCCAGATCTAGGGGACATTTCATGCACTATAGGCAGAATTAATCCCCCATCTCTTCTTCTGTAGTTCTTCTCATTCCTTGAAGAATCTCCTCTAAGTACTTTCTCATTGCAGTACCATCAATGGTTTAAAAGCCATTTGCTTATAGATCTTCATTTTGATTTAGTTATAAAGATACAGAACCAGGCAATTGATGAAACATACCTACAAACAGGAGTTCAATAAGTGTTTTCTTTTAAATGATTGACTAATAATTAATAAAAGGTGATAAGATAAATCATAGTAAAATAAGAAAACAAAGCTGATAGGCTAATTCTAAGCATAGCCACAGAATGGAAGGAAATTATAAGAGGATGAGACAAATCCTCAAGAAACAGAGAAAAGATGCTGTGGAGAAGGTGAAAGTGAGTAAGCTCCCAAAAGATGCTTTCAGTATTTTCAGTAAAGTAAGGACATAAGTCATCAGCTGAAATAAGGTGATATAACTGGGATTTGATGTGCAGGAGTCCAGCCAGTTGGACAAAATACTAATAGAAGTATATGATGAAATCAAAAAGGTATAAACCACAGGATAAAAAAAGAATAAACAATAAATGAAACGTCTATTGTTGAAAACTCACAACCTGAATTACAGTGTATGTTGTACTGATTCAAAATCTGTAATTTTTTTTACATAATTCTGTCCTTTGTACAAATCTAGTTTGTTAATCCAGGCATTACTATTAGAGAATATCATGTTTCAGTGGAGAGTTCAATCTCCTGAGCCATTACCAATAGAACCAGAGCTCTCCATCAAATTTCTTGACAGCATTCCGTGAGCCAAACAAAATGTATATACAGACTCAATCCTGCCTGCAGGCAACCAGCATGTAACCTTTACTTCAGATCCATTCAACATCTATAGAAGTTGTGAAGAAGGATGCTGTTTCCTCCCCATTGCCTCTAATGAACTTCACTGCAAATCCACAGGTGAAGCCAGGGGAAGCTGGGGGACTGCACTATTGTGAGTTTATTAAATATGTTAACTTGTTTATGTCAGAGTGATATATTTATTATTCTAAAACTAACATGATTAGCCCTCAATAAGGGTGAAATGTGTCAATAGAGGGAATGCCAAATTAAGAATTGATGGGTTAAAAGAAAAACAATTAAGAATGCAGTCAATTGATCTGATTTGCACAGGGCTTCTCACCAATGAAGATGGAAAGCAAGGGGCGAAACGATAAGGCAAACTCCTATACCAGCACTCCTTACCTGTCTGATTGCAGATCTGATTACAAATCCCCTGACTGATAGACACCACCATTCTGCTAGAGGAATGCATCATGCCTTAGCCTGTAGGGAAGAGAGATTTGATTCATTGTTACACTTATTAGAGAACTAACTTCATTTAACAGCATTATCAACAGAAACTAAGCACTAAGTGTGTATAGACAACTCCATCAGGCCTTGTAAAACAGTCATAGACTAATAGCTTCAAACAAATCCTTCAAAACAAAGGTGTAATCCAGGATTCAAACCAGATATGGAGTTTCATTTTACTAATAAATCTGGTGCTTCCAGCTTGTTCTCCAGAGTCACAAGTAGATGCTAAAGAAGGGAAGGAGAGATTTCCCGTAGGATGGACCATGAAATGCTTCCTTTCCATATCGTATTAAATTTCACATCCAAGTAGTACAGACTTCTCTCATCTCTTCATTAAGGAGGGAAAACAATTGAACTGCCCACTGTGAGATGGGGACTCTTGCCGAACTTCAGACTAACTATGCTAAAACACACACAATGAAGATATTCCTACATTCTCAAGGGAAACTGGGCCTGTGTCTAAGTGACCTTTTTCTCAACATGTTTCTCCTAGTGTTTAACCTGAACCTCCTATTGTTTCAGTTTAATCCCATTTATCCTGGCTCAGTCCCCAGTGGCCACACTGACTGAAGGTAATGCCGCCTCTGGGAACAAACTTGCAGTCCTGGATAGGCAGGTTTATCAAGGCTGCAAGTGAAGGAGAGGAGATAAAAGAAAACGCCTCGGGAGGCCACAAATGGTTCAAAATCCAATAGAAGTGACGTTACTCATTCAGTATTTATGAGAAATGAGCTAAATAAATAAAAACTCTAAATGTTTCAGTGCGGGTGAATAGAGGAATAGAAGGAAATAGAAGAATAGAGGAAATAGAAGTTAGGCTGTGTACTATATATCAGAACACTTTATAATGATTCCTTGAAAATTTTCTAGATTTGATAGTTTTTAAGTTCATGGGAAGGAGGTGTAAGATGTAAGGGTCATATAGGTTTACTGATAATTATTAGGGCACGATGAATTTATTACCTTATTGTCTATAGTTGCTAGATCAGTGGACGAGAGAACCTGTAGTTCTGGATTATTACCAGGTCTCTAAGCTCACTACTTGGCTAATTGCAGGATGGGGAAGATGAAAGGGAAGAAATTAAGGAGGAAAAGAATAAGTTAAATTTGAGATATTGTGAACTACCCATGCAGAGATATTGGGTTGACAATATGAACATGAAAATGTAGAGATCAGTAGACAAGTTTGAGCTGGAGAAATGCACTTGGAAAAAGGTGGATGGGGAAGCAGGAGAACAAAGTAAATAGGAGATAGGAGAAAAATTTGGATCATGCGGTGTCCTAGGAGTCAAGAAATAAGTTCCAAGAAGGTCATGTTCTGGCAAATGTGTTGAGCGTTGCTGTAAGAGTTGAGTAAGATGAAGAATGAAAAGTTTTCATTAGGTTTGGAGATGTGTTATGATCTAGTGAGATGCTCTGGGAAAATACCTTCAAACTTTTCTGATTTGCAATTTCAGTTTCTTAACAGTTACCTGCAATGACTACAGATGTAGTTTTATAAAAATTTATACCTGGCTATTTTTGTTGCAGAATATTCCCCCATTTGCCTGAGGAAAATTCATGCCTTAATTATTTGGAGGCATCTCCAAGATTGCTGATGCTATCTATGAATTAGTACTGGCCATTCCTTGCCAGGAGTGGGAATGGAAATCCATCACGCCCGCTGTCAATGAAACATGACAGCGGTGCACAATGCTGAAGACCTGATTGCTGTGATAATGTGTTTATGACTAGAGTCAGATAGACCCCTCTGTTGTATTCAGTTGGGAATACATCATGATAAAGCCCCTTGGACACTAAAGTGTCTAAAATGTAGTGAGGCAGTCCTATCAGATCACACAGTTACTCCTATCCCCAAAGCACACCTATCTTTAGGGTGGCTGGATTTAGCATGAACTCTGGTATCTTCCATTGCTCCAGCTGGCAAATATTTTTCCTTTATACATTGCTACCTGGGTTTCTCCTTCCATTTTGGGAAGCTCCACCTTGGGGGCTTCTCACTGACCTTCCAGCTAGTTGGCTTCTTTCGCTGCCCTGCCGGTGCATGAGACATAGGTGAATATGGCAGAAGCCCAATGGAGGACAGGAATCATGTTCCCCAGGAAACAATTTGATTCTTTGCAAATCAGTGGATACAAAGAGGGAGGGCAGAGCCTATGCAATTCCATCCAAGGAAGAGCTTGATCCCTAACCTAAGTAAGACACCTTCTTCTGTACATTAACACCACTTCCATGAAGTTTGAAATTGAACCTCAGAGATGTTAAATAATTTTTCCAAAGGCACACAGCACATGAGTGGACAAGGTATAACTTGAATCTAGACCTAACTGACTTTAAGGCTTTTTTTTCTTTTTTTTTAAATAATGTCTTAATGAGGGACAATTGTCATTGTCATACAATATATCACACATTTAATGCGTAAATTTTGAGAAGTTTGAATATATTATATGCCCCTGGAAGTATCACCACAGTCAAGAAAATGAAGATATACACCACAACAAACATTTCTTCATGCTTTTTTAGAAATTTCCCCCTTTCCTTTCTCTAACACGCTATCCTCATCTATTTTCTGTCACTGTGGATTAATTTACATCTTGTAGAATTTTATATAAGTGAATATTTATAGTATATACTCTTTTTCTCTAAATTTCTTCACTCAGCATAATTAGTTTGCTATTTATTAATATTGTTTTGTGCACTAATATTTCATTCCTATTTACTGCTGAATAGTGTCCTATTTTAGAGATATGCCAAATTTTATTTACTGGTTCACCAATTCATGGATATTTGGGTTGTTTACAGTTTGGGATTATTACAAATAAAGCTGCTCTGGACATTCGCATGCAATGTGAAATCTTTGTGGGACATATGCTTTCATTTCTCTTGGGCAATACTGTGTATACATGTTTACTATTTTAAGAAACTGCAAAATTTTTCAGAGTTTTTCTACTATTTCCTATTTACTCTAGACATATGAGAATTCCAATTCCTCCATATCTTCACCAATATTTGATATGATAAGTATTTTAACAACTTAGCTAGTCTTGTTGAGGTATCTCATTATGGTCTTAAATTGTGTTTCCCTAGTGATTAATGATGTTGAGCATCTTTTTTGTGTGTTTATTTGATATCGGTGTATCTTCTTTGAAGAAGTGTCAGTTCTTGTGTCCATTTCTTCTTTTAATTTAGTTGTCTGTCATTAAATATTAAGAGTTCTTTGTGTATTCTGAATACAAGCTCTCTTTATCAAATATATGATGTGCAAATATCTTCCACCAGTCTATGTCTTATTTTTTCATTTACTTAAAAGTGTCTTTCAAAGACTTTCATTTTTTCCAACAATGTTTTTCAAAGAGTAGAAGTGATTAAGTTTGATAAGTCCAATTTATCAATGCTTTATTTATCTCAGGGATCATGCTTTTGGTGTCTAGCCAATGAAATCAGTTTAACTTAAAGTCACAAAGATTTTCTTCTATGAGTTCTAGAGGCTTTATAGTTTCAGCTTTCACGTTTAGGAGTATGATACATTTGGGGTCATTTTTGTTTATAGTTTAAGGTACTTGATATTCAAGTTCAAGGCTTGATTTTTTATTATTTTATTTATTTATTTATTTGCTTATGGGTATCTTTTTGTTCAGCACTATTTGTTAGAAAGATTATCCCTACTCCACTGAATTTGGCTTTGGTGTTTTCCATATATGTATGGGTCTATACTGGCCCTTCTATTTGTTCCTTTGCTCTATTTATCGATATTTAAGCCAGTTCTTCAGTCTTGATGACTAGCTTTTGCTATGTCTTGAATTCAGCTGTTGTTAACCTTCTGAAATTTTTTTTTTAATTCTTCAAAGTTTGGGCTACTCAAGACCTTCTACATTCTCACAGGACTTTTAGAATCAATTTATCAATTTCCTTAAAAATCTTGTGTGATTTTGACTGTGATAGTGTTGAATTTAAAGATCGATTTAAGGAGAATTCACATCTTAACAGTATTGAGAATTCCAGCCCATGGAGGTGGTTGTCTTCCATTTAGGTTCACTTTAACTTTACCATATAATGTTTTATAGCTTTTAAAGATTTTCCATATCTTTTATCAAATTTATCCCTATGCTTCTCTTATTTTGAGATATTATTATATCTAAAATATGTGAGATATTTTGGATATTTTATATTTTAGTTCCCTACTGTTTGTTGTTAGTATATAGAAATATAATTGTGTATACTTGATCTCATATCCTGAAACTTTGTTCAGCTCACATATTAGTTCTAGTATCTTTTTAGATATTCTGTACATTTTCTATGTAAATGATAATGTTGTCTGTGAATAGAATTTTACTGATCCTTTTCAACTGGATGCCTGCTATGTCTTTTTCTTGCTTTATTACACTGGCTAAAGCTTGTATACCTGGCCCTTCATTTATTCATTTAACAAATATTGTTTTGATTGCCTATTATATACCAGCCATGATTTGAAGTAAGATGAATGCAGTATGAATAAAACAGGAAGGGCATGTATTATCATGGAGCTTACAGCAATTGTGCAAGTGCTTAAGAAAATAGATGTATTTGAACCTAATTGCTACTATCATTGAGGAATAGCTAATGAAAATAGGAATATTTAACCTAAAAAATAACAGACAAAAGGGCAAATAGTTATGCCTTCAAATATGCAAGGGACTATTTTGTAGAAAAGGATTAATTTTTTTCTGTATAATTCCAGAGGACTTAACTAGGATTATTGTTAATGATGGTAAGTTGAGAAGGAGAGAAATTTAAGAATTTGCTGCCATAAAAAAAACCATTTGATATTGAAACAAGCTGCCTTCTGAGAATCTTTCTGTGAGAAGTTTATCAAGAGGCTGGATAATCTTTTATTAGCTGTGGCATAGACAAGCATTGTTCTCAGGTAGAAGACACAGCTAAAGGATTACCAGAGTAATTTCTAATTTGAATAATCTGAAATTCTATAGATATAAAGATAATTGGATGTGATCTTTATTTGTATTATGTTTACAATCCCATTGAAAAGAAAATCAGGTTTATAATATAGACAAACACCTCAATTCAAATTGTGATTCAAGACACCAAATGAAGATACTTACAAAGTAGAGTACAATTAATGGCTATATAAATGGTACAAATTATATACTCAACAAGAATTGTCCAGACATTTGTTGTCAAACCAAATTTATAAATGGCAATTAAAATCCCATTGTTTTTTTTTTCACACATTCCAGTTTCTTTCCCAACTTCCTATTTGACTTCTCCTGAGTATCCTTTCCTCTTCTTTATATAGTTCCTACTTCCTAGTTTCTCCCTCAGTATTGATCTTAAATCCCAAGAGCATCCTTCATGAAGATCCCCTCAAAATCTCAGTCCTCTGTGGCCATTCTCTTTTTCTTACTGATTGTTTACACATGAATTAGATCATCAGGAGAGAAAATAAATCTTATAGCATTAAGTAGGTCTGATCCTTAGAATAGCATTCACAACATGCACTCAATAAGTGGGAGCTAATATTAACAACGATAATAATGCCATGAAGAACAGGAAAGGAGGCTAAGGTGATAACTTCAGGTGGTATAGTCAGAAAATATTTCTTAGAAGAGTTAAGGTTTTACCTCTTACCTTTCTCCTGACTCACTTATACATTTCCTCATTTTGTAAATATATTGATGTCTTGTAAGTCACACCTTTCCAGAGACTGGGATACAAAAAAGGATAAGACAGACATAGCTACCCGACTCTGGAACTTACACTCTTGTCATTGAGATAAGAAAGAAAAAAAAAAAAAGCAAATATGCACCAATAAATAAATTAATTAAAAATTACAAAGGGAATGAACTAGTGATTAATTTTATGTAGAATGATTACGAGCAGCCCTTCTGAAGTATTGATATGAAAACAATGTTGGGAGCAAGGAAGTGGAGGTATGTTTTAGGAAGAGGAAAAGAGCTTCTGCAAAATTTATTATGTGAGGATTACCTTACTTTATTCCAGGAATGAGTAGAAGGTCATGTGGCTGGAGCAAAGGGGAGGGCAGGATGAGATGAGCTGAGCAAGGTAGATCCAGATTATGCAAGGTTTTGAGGGCTGAGAAGCGGTTCAGATTTTATTTTAAGTATAAGGGAAGACATCAAAAGATTTTAAATAAGAGTGTGACATAATATGCTAGTTTATATTTTTTCAGAACATTGGTTGCTCTGTGGAAAATGGATGGACAAGAGTATGGAGTTAGAAGGCAGTTGGCAGTAACTCAGAGAATACTTGCCTGAATAAGGTTAAAGTGGCAGAATTGAAGAGAACTCAACAATCTTCCATTCTGCAACCTCATGTGGCCCCTTTAGCAGACCTTTGAGCTTTAAGAATATTGGGATTCTACTCTTCAAAGCCTCAGATCAAAGTTGGAAGGAGTACTTCCTTTTTTTTCCCCTAGGAAACTCATCGTTCTCTGTTTAGATGTGATTTTATTTATGGTGGCTTGGAAGAGGGCTGCTGATGAATGAAGTTTAGGAATGTTCTAGGTCTCCATCGGCCACACACAGGTGACACCTCAGGTGATCCTCTACAACACAGCTGTCTGCTGCTCTGTCAGCTGTGGCTCCTGCTCCTTACAATGTCAAGAAGCTCTAACTGTTATAGAATCTAGTCTGGCATGTTTTGTTTTGTTTTATTCACATATAATGTATTATTAACCAAAAGGGTACAGGTCTGTGAATGGCCAAGTTTACACTTCACAGCACTCATCATATCACATACCCTCCCCAATGTCCATAACACAACCACTCTCTCCCTCCCCCCTCCCCCCAGCAACCCTCAGTTTGTTCTGTGGTTTGTTTCCCTCCTCATCCCATCCCATCTTGTTTCATTTATTCCTTTCCTACCCTCCCAACCCCCCCACATTGCCTCTCAACTTCCTCATATTAGGGAGCTCATATAATAATTGTGCATGTTTGCTTTATTAAGAAAAATAGTTGAGACACTTTGTTATTAAAGGTAAGTGATCTGGGCAGGAGAGTGACTCCTCATATATGGATTGATGGTAGATACCACATGGGTAAAAAAATGAATTCCATAGCTTCTGGAACATTGCCCCCTCCTCCAACATAATGTTGGGATTTGAGCGGAGTCACTTCAAAAGGGCAGGAAGGCCACACACTTTGGGATAGGCTGCTCCTACAACTGGGAAATATGCTGGCCCACTGAGAAAGGATTCATTCATATCCAAGCCCCTCCTCCCACTGGCTTTAGGTCCAACCTCAGTCCCATCGGCTACCTTGGAATCATAATCCGCAGGACTGGGTCTATGTTTACTCTCACCCACTGCCATCTATGCTGGTTGCAAAGTAAATAAGTAGAACATAGTCTAAGCCACTTGTGTCTGGGTTTTAGCTTACAAAATTATTCAGAATACCAGGAGGCAGAGAAACTGCCTCATGCCTCCTATGGTAAGTGCTGCCAAGCCAGAAAACTTGTATTAAACTTAACAAATTGTGTGCAGGTATTTGTTTGTTTAAAAAGTAGGCTCCACAACCAATGTGGGGATTGAACCCATGACCCTGAAATCAAGAGTCACACACTCTACTCACTGAGCCCACCAGGCACCCATGTGCAGATGTTTGAAAAATCATGTGGCAAAGGTTTGTTCACCTATATCTCCTATCATCTCCTGGTCCCTCATACAACAAAAGAGATAATCTTTCTGCTAGGCTTTTACCACAACAATGACGATAGACACAGAATTGATGGAATAGGATGCCTTGCCCTCTTCTCTTTTTCTCTCACATGATGGGCACATTTCTGCTTAGTCAGCTGCTTCAAAACTGGGCCTCCAGGCAGTCTATAACAGCTCATATCCAAAAGAAGGGGAGTTGGGATACCTGGCTGGCTCTGTCAGTTAAGGGGCTGCTTTTGGCTCAGGTCATGATCCCAGGGTCCTGGGATCAAGTTCCTCATAGGGCTCAGCAAAGAGCCTGCTTCTCTCTCTGCCTCTGCCTTGTGTGTGCTCACTGTCTATCTCTCTCTGTCTCTCTGACAAACAAATAAATAAATAAAATCTCAAAAGAAGGGGAGCAAAAAATGGACTTTCAAAAATGTTTTCAATTCAAAACCCATACTTTAGTGGACATGACAACATGTGAGGAAGAGGCTGCCTGGGTCTTTCGGGAAAGGTGTCTTCATTCTTAAAGTCATGAGAAAGGGTAGACCTATGTCTGTCTCTGGACATCTTGCTTGAACAGGCTGCTTGGAATGGTTGTAGCCACCTCAGGACTGAGAAGAAAGTGGGTCTGAGCTGATTAGAAAGGGGGACAGACAGAGTTCTGAGCGTCTTTGATCCTATCTGGGAGCTACTAGACTCCTTTTCTCTCAGACTCCTTTTACCAGAGGTAAGCTCCTTATGGTTGAAGCCAATTGTTACCTCAGTTTTAGGTTGTCCACTAGGTTTAGTGGCCAGAGAAGATTCCTTTGGTGTTTCAGAAAGGCTCTGGACTCCTCAAAGTCTACTCAAAGAGTAACCTCAACATTTTAAAATGTAGCGGGACCAAGGCAGTGGGGGGATGCTTCTAGTGACCCTCATGTGTCCGGAGAGCAGGACTCCTCACTTCTCAGCTGATTTGCAGGAGCCCTTGACCTTCTCAGGGAAGATCGGGGCAACTGCTCTGATGGTTCCCTTAAGTCCCTTCTGACCTTGGAGTATGTTCTCTTACAGACTCTCTCTATTTCTTGGTGTTTTATGTTTTCTGCTTGCACAAATTCCACTTGTTAATGGGGAAAAGATGCAAAAATACTAAATCTTAGCATTCACAGAGTGTTTAGCATTTCTGTGGCATATATACTGTATGTGTATATGATTCATATTTACCCTTTCGAAAATTTGATCATCGTACTGTATCTGTAGTTTTAAATCCCATTATTTGAACTCATGACTCTATTATGAGCATCTCTACCTATTACTAAATGCATTCTGAAAGCTCAGAAAAATACCCTTGGGTCTGGGCAATGCCTCCAAGGTATTCCAGCACACAGTGAAAGTACTTGAGATGAGTCAGATAATTTCCCTCTTAATTTTTTAAATTAAATTTAAATTATTTCTCATACCACTTCTAGATTTAATCTCAACAAACTGATGAATGATTCTGAATGCTGAATTGCCACCTTCTTTCTGCTTAGGAAGGGAACACGCTCTAGCCAATGGGGAGACAGTCTGTCAGTCTTGATCACAGGACTCTACAGAGCTCTGCACAGTGCAGTGTTTGGAAGCATGGCCACAGGCTTTCTGGCTCCCCCCACCCATCGTTTGAGAGATGAGCTTAAGCAGGCCATCTAGCCTCTCTCATTCTCCTTTTTCCTCATTTGTAAAATGAAAATAAAAATAGAAGCAATTCCATAACGTTGTGGTTGGAATGCAAGAGCCTCATTCTGAATGGAGAGCCCTCAAATGTTAGCTACGTTTATTATTGTTATTAAAGTTTTAAGGGTTTTCCCATGAGTTTATACTTACCTCCTGTAATCTAACTACCCTTTAAAAAAGCAGGAATTAACGATTCTGCAGGACCGTTTTTCGTCTCAGCCCCACTCAGGTGACCCTCTTCTAGAATATCTTCATGCCTCAGACTCTCACCACATGTAAGGCCTCACCATTCCCAGAGTACAACAGACCTTTCCATCCATGATTTCATAATCCATGTCCACACGTGATATCTTCTGCTAAAATGCCTACCCCCTCACTTCTTCACCCACCCGCCAAATGCTTGCTCTTCCTTTAATATCTCCTCCTCTGGAGAGCCCTTGCCTAAATCTCCAAAGAGGTGTTGTTCCATTCTCTTGCGCCCCCACAACACCATTTTTAAACCAATATCCCCAACACAGCACTTACTAGGGTGTGTTCATAACTGATCTGTTTGCATGATTCTTTCCCTGTGGTGTATGCTTTTGGACGGTCCAGGAACACGTCTTTATTATCTTCAAAGAGCACAACAAATGTTAGCTGTGCAGAGAAAAAAAAAATGTATAAGCCATACATTTCCCCAGGGGGCAAAAAAATACATGAACTTTGAGGAGTCTGAAGGGCAGATCAGTTCCCCTGCTTTGCACCCTCCATGTGTTCAGGATAAGAAAAGCCCCCAACGGAGTCAGAAGGAAGGGTTCCATTCAACACACACCTAATTACAGTCCTCACTTGATTCCCTCTTATAAATGACAACCATCAGATGCCAAGTTGTGGCAGAATGACATCTGGCTCTTTGGCAGACACCCCCGGCAACAGCGTTAATGACTTCGGAGATGGCTCTGGATGTGTAATGCTGTTAAGTTTGTTGTCTGGATTACATTATCCTCTTCGACATCTTTTTACATTGTCCTCTAAGTCACTTCTGATTCTGAATCTGTGAGACCTGGGCACATTTATCCAAATTTCCCCAATGCCCTTCATGGCCTTGACACACAAGTCCTTTCATACATTTTCATCAGCTCCTGTGCATTTTTCAGAGAGAGCTGTGGATGTACTTCACAGCTAGTTTGTGTTCTCATAGGCAACTCAAAGGGGAAGGTTTTTTGTCATCTGGGAAAAAGTTCTTTAGTCCTCCACCAAATTACATTTTCTAAGATGACCACATTTGGGGCTCCTTTTGAAATCATGCTATATAAAGAAAAAATGCCTCAGTGACTACATATGCTTTGAATTTGAAACCAATATGCAACGCTTCATTAGCTCCCAGGATGAACTATAAAAAGGCAGGGGTTGCAACCATAACAGTCTTGCCTCTGACTGAGAAAAATATATACATTTTAATTTTTTCCTAGGCATTAAAAACAAAGCCTTTATCTGAAATTTCATCCAGTTTTCAGAAATGATGCATTTAATTTCAGTACTGAGCTCTCCCTCCCCCACTCTTTTTTCCCTTATCCCCTCCACCATGTAGAAACAGGAGGCCAAACTGGGAAAACAGAATACCATGAATCCCCAAAGCTTTCTCTTCTGTACCAGTTGGTTATTGGGATTTTGGAAGAGACCAAATTAATCAAATAGGATATAAATGAAAATGTATAAACTATTAGGAGAAATGTTGGACTCCAAATGGTAAATCATTATAGCAAGTAATGACAATAAGAAATTGTTGTAACATAAATCAGCCCCTGAAATCAACAGGCTTAATGTTAACTTTATTCGATGGGTATTTTGTGGGTTTTTTGTTGTGGTTTTTTTGTTGTTGTTGTTTTTTGCTTACAAAATAACTGCAATACTCACAATTGAAGAAAAGAATCATATTATCCAGTGTTTTGACTTATAGGAGAAACATTTATGTGTAGAACCAATGCATTTATCATGCTTAATTGGAAATTAATGAAACAATATTTATATCGCCTATGTTTTTACTTTTTTTTAATTTAGGCAAGCCATCTTAAAATGTATTACACCCATTTTAAATGCTGATGGAAATCATAGATATAGGATTATAAAATGTCAAATGCAAAATTAAAAGGAAAAGGGTAATTTTTAAAACTCTATGCAGTAGCTCTCAATTATATCATAGTACCCTATAGTTCTTCAAAATTCTGGGATGATTTGTAAGAAATAGGAATGCCCAGGATTCATGTCCTGTGAGTTTCAAATGTCATATGTTTCATTTGTTTTCATAGAAGAGATGAAACAATAGACATTAGAACATAATGTTCTGGAAATGGTAAAATGGTTTTTATTTATTAACTATAAGGAATAAATAATGGGATCTTTCCAAAAGTTGCCAGTCTCTGGCCAAAGTTTCCTGTGCATTGGTTAACAAAGCTTCAATTCCCTTAAATATATTGATGCCTCCAGAAAGGTGTGAACAGATGCTTTATCTCTACATCGTGTGCATAAATGTACGTTCTGAGATGTAAATTGATCAAACTGTAGAAACAAATCATTTAAGATTTGTGCAGTGATTAATAACAGAAGCCAGTAATCAAATCTCCCTGCCACCAGCACATCTGTTACAGAGAGTTTCTAGTTTGCCCTATTATGCAAATGTGCAATAAAACAAATACATTACTTAATTTAGCAGCTGGTTCAAAAACATTATTTTAGGTGATTTCTCTATGTTTTGTGTACTTTTGCCATTGATCGTGGTTAATGTGGACTAATTCAGTTGTTTATGAGATGAGGGCTTCCACATAAAAAATAGCCCTCGGGAAAGCCAGCCTTTGGGAAAGTCATTTTGACCCTTGTCTCTAAGAACAAAATGCTGCGGCAAACACATGAAAAGTCATGGCTCTCGGACCCTCACTCAAACAGCATGGGCTCCAAAAAGGGTTTAAAAGGGAAGCTCCCTTTATTTCCATGTTCTTGAGGATGGAAAATTCTGACCAGGGCTAAAACTTGCTGGACTGGGACTTTAACTTATAAATAAATAAATAAAATAAAGTAATAAAAATATTTTTAAAAAAGAACCGAAATTGCTTTTTATATTAAAAAATCTGCACACAAAAAGTAAATTCTAATAGGAGCATTGGACTGACTGTTCTGGTGTTTTCCTAGCAAAAGGTAGGGTCTCATGGAATCAATCAGAATCAGTTAAGTAACTGGTTTATTAAAAAGTAGGAAACTTGTTTCCTATGAGTTTGAAAGTTACATGAAAACCCACAAGCAGGTGGGTGGGGCTCTTACTCAGTGCTCAGTGGTACCTTTGTGTAGGCAGGAACCAAGCTCGCATTTGCTAGACAATGAAGGGAGGAGATGAGAAAAGGGACCTGTGGCATCAAGGGCTATCTCTCACGGAGTCCAGGAGCTGGAGAACAGACAGGAAAAAAGAAGCTCTGATTGGTCAGCAATGGAGCTAAGGAAAACAGTGACAAGAGAATAAGAAGTAATATGTTACTGTACAGTTTTAAATTGTTTGGAGACTGCCACCATATTTGGGACAGCAGATAGATGAAAAGTAAGATATATGCACACTTCATACTTAGGGTCTCTCAGTTAGTAATTATGGAGGTTCTCAAATTCCTTCCATTAGGGGCCCATGGGACAGTTTCAGGAAGATGATTTAGTTCATTATTTATGAATTTATCTTCATTTCAATGGCCAAAGACTATAGCTTAAAGATGAGAGATGATAGACATGCTTACATACTTACTGATTCCTATAATAATTGAAATAATCAATGCTTATTGAGCACTTGTATTAATATGCTCTGTGAAACATCCTTATAGACAGTATTTCTTTTGATCTTCACATTTTACCAGTGAGGGTAGTGGGACTCTAAGTGACCTTCCCAAAGTCATGGGACATTGGGACTGGAATAAATGACTGATTCCAAAGCCCATGGTCACAATTGTGTTATCTTGTTTCCTAAACCAAGATTACATTTCTGTAGGGGACTCAAGGAAAGAAACTGTGGACTGTGTCCTTAGCACCACAGAGGTAAGAGGGAGAAATTCTAGTTTCTAAGTAAGTATTTTGTTGCGTGTTCTGCAAAGTAAGTGGGACCATATGAACTGAGAATTCAAATATTAACATTAAAGAAGAAAAGACAGACTTAGAACACTTGACTGAGGGCAGGCCTTTTGGAAATGTGAATTACCCAGCAAACAGACTGTATTATTCAAGGCTCTCCAGAGAAACAGAACCAATACGATGCCTAATATATGGAAAGAGACTTCTTAGAAAGGAATGGGCTCACATGGTTATGGAGGTTGACGCATGGGAATCTGTGGTGTGGGCTGGCAGCCTGGAGACGTAGGAGGTGCAGGTACAGAAGAAGTGCAAAGACAGTCTACTCTGTCTTTGGACAGAAAGCTGGTCTTCTCATTCTATTCAGATCCTCAATGCTCAGATGAGGCGCAACCACTTTGTGGAGGGCAATCTGTTCTGCTCACAGTTCACCGATTAAATGTTAATTTCATCCAAAAATGCCCTGCAGGTTGACACGTAAATTAACCATTATACAGACTAAGTTTATACGGAGGACACCAGCAAAATAAGGTACATCAGAAGAAATGAAAAATTTTTAAATAACTCAATGTATGATATTTCAGGGGGAAAAAACCCATCATGGAGAAAACTATCATTCTGGCTATTGTATCCTTTTTTTATAGTTTAGCATTTTTTTGTATTTTGATTAGATGTAGGGTGGAGAGGGACCAAAAAATCTCTATGATCACCACAATATTTTAGTGCATGGGACCTCGAAGGGCCTGCCTCCTGGCCGTCACTAGAAATTTCAAACCATCATTACATGAATTTTTTTCTGTCCAATCCTTTAGAAGTTATAATGAAAGTGAATTGAATTCATTTGGCAACTATTAGGCCTGCCAACAATATTCTTACTTTCTACAGAGAATGAGAGGGCAATGTAGCATAATGGGCAAGAGCAAGCCACTGAAGTCAGAAAGACTCATTTCTTAACTGGTTTTAATACTTTCTATCAGTATGATTTTTGGCAAGTTACATAACTTTCTAAGCTGCCATTTCCATAGCTATGAATTAAAGATAATTGAGCCTATTTTCTAGTGTTAAACTGAGGATTAAAGGAATGAAAGCATTTGGAACTTAGGGCACAGAGTCTGACATATGATAACTCAATAAACATTATTCTTGTGATAGCCATAGGAAGAAGAAAAGGAGTCAGAGCAAAAGGCATAGCTGTTGGACCAAATCCATCCATGAAGACTTTTTTACATGTTACACAATGAGAATTTTGGGTGAGGAGACCACTGAGTTAATAATAGGATCCTTGGAGAGCCATCATAGACTCTATGTGCTCTGTTTTTGAGCACCATTTTTTGAGCATCATTTTGAGCATCATTTCATTAAAATACACTCAAACTCCGCATTAAAGAGAAATTCAGAAGCTAAACAGTTTTGAAAGTTTTTCTTCTCTAATATTGCTTTTTAAATTTTTTTTAATATGAACTCAATTAGCCAACATATAGTACATTAGTTTCAGATGCAGTGTTCAACAATTTAACAGTTACATATAACAGCCAGTGTTAACCACATCCTGTGCTCTCCTTACTCCCCATCACCCAGTTACTCCATCCTCCCCTTCTGCAACCAGCTGGTTCTAAAGTAATTTGCTATTTATTGACTTGGAATTTTAGGAATTTCTTCCAAGTAAGAAACTCTAAAATTTTTCTAATGAACTTTTTTCTAATGAGCTTTATGGAATTAAAATTTAGTTTAATGAAGTTGTGTTTTGTGTTGTAGAGATTTTAGTAAACATTTTAGAATTTGCATGTTTTGTTTGTTTATCCATGGGTTGCAAATATTCTTTTTTTTTTTAAGATTATTTATTTATTTATTTATTTGACAGACAAAAATCACAAGTAGGCAGAGAGAGAGGAGGAAGCAGGCTCCCTGCTGAGCAGAGAGCCCGATGCCAGGCTCGATCCCAGGACTCTGGGATCATGACCTGAGCCGAAGGCAGAGGCCTTAGCCCACTGAGCCACCCAGGCACCCCAAGGGTTGCAAATATTCTTAAAAGTGCTATTGCATTGTGCTATTGCAGTTGAAAAGTTTGTTGTTAGATTGTCCTTTGAGATCTATTTATTAGCTTCTCAGATTTGCTCTCTTACTTTGGTATTCTGTGCTTGGTCTGCAGTATGTCTAGGTGTAGAATGAATATATTATATACATATAGTCCTATATTTTGTGTGTGTGTGTGTGTGTGTGTGTGCAGAGAGAGAGAGAGAGTTGTACTTCTAAAGATTCTGGTCATGAATCAATTCAGTTAGCTGTTTTCAAATATTTCTTTTTTGTCTGTTTATTTTTGCTTTTCAGAATTCTACTAATGTAGAATGTTGGACAACCTTATTTTATCTGTTTCTTAAGCTCCTATGCATGTTTTCTGTATTTTTATTTCTCTTGCTTCTTTCTGGCAATTTCCTCAGATTCACTTTACAGATTACAAATATCTCCACATATATGTTCAATCTACTATTTAACCCTATCTTAATAATTTTTAACTTAAATTACAAAATTCTTTATGTCTACATGTTCTATTCTTATTAATTTTGAGTTTGCCTATTTAATGGTAACTTATATTCTTGGATTTCTTTTTTCATGTCTTTAATTACTTCAGGTCTCTTCAATTCTTATTCTCTTTGTAATTGTTAATTTGTAATCTCAAATTTAAGCTCCTTAATATTCTTGGTTTTGTAACTATGGACTTCTCTCACAGTGGATTATAATTTGTCTTTATAAATTCATCCCTCCTCCCTCCCAACCCTTGAGAATCCCTTGAAGCCTGAGTTATAGGAGAATCCCTATAAAAAAGTTTTTGATTTATTTCTGCTAGTCCCAGGGATTCTACCATAGGGGTTGTTATCTGGGTTCTCAGATGCGAGATTGCCCAGACCCCACAGATACTGCGTACTTGAACCTTAAATTTACATAGGGCCCATCCTCACTGTTTCAAACCACAGGAAAGACTTTTCCTCACTCAGACATTGGTGAAGACTGTAAGTTTTGTTCTTGTCTTAAGATGGTAGATAGTTTTTTTCCTAGTTCATCCTTTCAGTTCTTAGGCTTTTACAGTTATCTTAGTGCCAACACCAATTAATATGGATCCAAAGCCTCATATTCTTTCTGTGGTGAAAAATTAAAACAAGTCTATTATGTTATATAGACAATAATCCACTTTGGTCATCCTGTTACTGTACCTTCTCTGTTCTTTATTTTGGCATCTGAAGGCTTCCTTTTCTTTTAGTATAATCTAATAACATTCAAATATTTTTATCTATCAAAATTAACAATATCTTATTGCTGGAGAGTGTTTATTTGTTTTAGTCAGTATTATGGGCTAAATTGTGCTTCCTCTCCCTGCTACCAAATTCATATATTGGAGTCCTAATTCCCAATATGAAGGCATTTGGAGATGGGGCCTTTGAGAGTTAATTAGGTCATAAGGTTGGAACCTCCATAATGGACTAAGTGCTCTTACAAGAAAAGACGGTAGAGAGCTTGCTCTGTCTTTCCTTGCCATGTGAGAACACAGTGAGAAAGCAGCTGTCTACAACCAGAAAGAAAGTTCTCACAGAACCAGAACATGCTGACACCCTCATTTGGACTGTCAGGCTCTAAAATTGTGAGAAAATTAATTTCCTTTATTTACCCTGACCAGCCTGTGGTACATTGTTATGGTGGCCTGAGCAGACTGAGATAATCAGTCATCTTTCTGAAATACTGAGTCTCTGATCACTTATTTGTTCAATTAATGTTGTTTTAAGGAAAAAAAAATCTTGCTGCTTTTACTTTAAATCAACTGGGCTTCTGCTGACTCTTCCTGGACTCAGATAAACCACAATATCCAAGCAAGTAATAGACAAAAGAAACAAACACACAAAAAATCCCTACTAATTTATGTGGAACAAGTAGTTCAATTCATGTTAATTCCAAATGGACCACAATGTAAAGAATCAAATTCAAAAAGAATAGCCAAGAATAGAATGATTTTACTTTATTAAGGAGGAAAAAGAAAAAGGAAAACAAACAAAAAGCTTCTGTATGAATTCAGAAGGCAATCTACAGAAGCCTAATAAAATAAAAACTTCCATCAATATTGCAAGTGAAATATCTTGAGGGAATACACATAATTAATAAAAAGATGGGGCTATAATTATTGTGGTAGATATAAATTATTACCAAGGGACCTCCAGCTAATTTGAAGGACCTTTGGCTTTTATGTGGCTGTACTTAGAAATAAGAAATTTACTAAAGGAAAACATGTAGTATCTATTGCAATCTTAAAACAAAGAAATCTGTTGAATGACAGCAGTATAACCCTGAAGCATCCTGATGAACTGTAAATAATCCAGGCTCTTCTGTGTGTGCAGGGGGGGAAAAAAACAACTTAGCTGATAATTCATAGATGATTGTATTCTTGCCATGTGACCAAAGGGCTTTAAAAGGACCTGTTCCTTGTGCTTCAGAGGCTGGTATTAATAAAATTACTTGGTAATATGGCAGTTGTAAATTGCGACCTCTTGTCATTGGCCGGGTCATAGATGTCCCTCTCCTTTCCTTTTTAAACATTGATGGGTTCAACAGAGTAAACATTGACATCATAAATGAGCAAGGAGTCAGAGCACTTTAGGTTCTAGTCACTTCCATAATGGGAAGTAAGCAGAGCAATTTAATAGGGGATGTGAGAGGGGAAGGAAGGGAACTAGGATCTTAGTCAGACAGATGATGGAATGAATACTCTATTTAAGTGTGCCAGACATACTCATGAAAAAGAAGTTGTGGGTCACCAGAAACTACAGGAATGGCATTATTGGGTTGCTCCCATAATTAAGGGAAAAGGCATAAGTCAGGAGCATCTCAGACTAAACATGTTCCTCTACCATACACTACAATTATCACCCTTATGTTCTTATTCCAATAGGCATTTCACACTGATGATGTGGAATACCTTCTCTTGTTAGTATCGTGAGTTAGAGTGAAGGGTAGGGCAGATGGGAGATCAGTTAAACCTCCCACTCTTGCAAAGACTGTGTCCACTCCTCTGTCGTGGCAAAGCTAGAAAGAGAGATTTCCAAAGGGCAGCATCATAACTGGCTGATTCTGAAAAAATCCATCACTTTCAGGGCAATACATACCAGACGAATTTCTGCCAGTCTTTTCTCAAACTAGGAAGTTAGTAATCAAGGGAGAAAAAGGATTAACTTGTAACATCATTAACACTATCACTATACATACATGTTTATGCCCAGTGAAAACACTGACATGTTCTTTCTTCTCTTCTTCTAAAATCTTGTTCCTAATAACATCTCCAGATATTTATGTAGAAGACATGTTTAGATGTCACCCAAGATCCCCTCTTAGCACTTTTTCTTGCTAACAGTGCCTTAAGTACGCTTGGGGAAGAGTGTGCCCATCCCTAGGCATGAAACATGATTGACTAAAGCCAATCACGACAATCATTTCTGTTGCTTTAAAAAACCCCTAGGAGTAACCATGTAACAAGTTCTAGCCAAGTGTATGGGTATATTTCTGGGGAATTAATTGGAATGCTTTCCAGATAAAAGAAAACAGATAGCGGTGTCACACTTACTGTGCCTTGCAGATCCTCTATGAACATAGTGTGGCAGTTGGGCTGCGGGGGTCATTTGTGCTCAGGAGAGAAAGGTGAGCAAAGTTGAGAAGACATGGACCCCAATACCACCTAGCTTCTGACCAACACCAGCATCAGCTAACCTCTAGTCTTTAGATTTCCCTACATTAGGGGAAACTGTATGTTTAAACAACCATTAGTAAAATTTTGTCACTTGTGGCCAAATCCATGTTTAACTTATATAAAATATATAGTACTATAATTTAACAAGTCCATTACCTAGTTATCATCAACAAGCATGCAGTATTTTACTTTCACAATAACCTCAAGGTGATGGTGGTCAATCACTCCAAACCCCAGGTTAACATATGGAGAAGCTGACACAGTACAAGTTGTTGACTTAGCTTGAGTTGCCCAGTGGGTTTGTGGCAGAGCAAAACTTGAAGCTGCACTCAATGTCATTCTTTCTTTGCTCATTTATTCATTCATTCATTTATCTAACAGACTTTGACAATCTATTTTAGGCAGAAATACTTGTGCACCAGGAATATAAATATTAATGATTAGACAGTTTGTGCTCCCAAGGACCTCACAGTCTAGTGAGTTCATAATCTTTGAACTCTCAGTTCAGTGGCATTTTAATTATATCAGTCTACTTTCTTACTGATAGTCATTGTCATGTGAGCTATGTATTTTTTTTTCTCCAAAAGCAGGTGATTTCAAGGGCATTTACCTAATCAAAAGATATATCTTTCATCTGTTACTAGGATGTGAATGGAAATTTCCAGCATCATTTCAAAACCAGAATTTTCTAAACAGTTCACCCTTCCTTCTACAAAGGCAATTCTGCTAATGTTTCTCTTTAATGATTCTTCTGGATGATGGCTGCATTGAGATAGTGTGAGGTGGTCACATGTCTAGAGCTGGGAAACCAAATGTATAGTGACACATCACGGGGTACAATTCAAAAGAAAGACTGAACATGTAGGTGGAGAGATGTAGGCCAAGAAGATGATGCAAAATATAGAAAGATGTTGTGCTCAAATGCTAACTTAAGTAGAAGTCAAAATATTCTAAAAATTCAGAAGCCCTGGAGAATGATAAGGATATGCTAATGAAAGTACCTGTGATATGATGAAGAGACTCAGAAAATAAGTCGTGCCAACAGCCAAAGGACTGATAATGGCAAAAAGGTATTCTCAATCAGTTGTCCAAGCAATTGACTAAAAATAGTTTCTTGAAAACTACTATGTGCTTAGAAATGTCCCAAGTGCTTTACAGGAAAGAGCAAAACATAAAAGAATCATAAAACATCACCTTTTTAGTCAGTTAAGTTAGAGTCCAGTTGGGGAAAAGAGAAGAGACTAACACATACAGAAAAAAAAAGTAAATAATATTAGAATGGTATGGAATGCAATGCAAGAGATAAGATGTACAAGGGTGTTTCAGGACTGGAAAGGTGTGATGCATGGTAGAAATAATCTAGGACTGCAATCAGAGACCTTGACTCCAGTTGCAGAACTATACTCTATATAAACAAATAGTCCCACAAACCTCTGTTTCTCAGGGAAGAGCTAATTTGAGAAAACAAATAAGAAAATATGGAAGACCTCTTGAACTCTTAAATATTAGATACACATTTATGCTATCATTTTCATGAGTGTGAGAATGTTTTCTAGGAGAAAAAAAAAAAAGAATAAAAAAACCAGGAGAGATCTACATAGTACTGGAAATGAGTGGTATTTCCTAAGAGGGAGAAAACAGGTGCAAAGATGGAGGACACAGGCAGAACTCTTGAGCTCTACTTGTAAATCTGCCAATCAGACCTTTACTGAACCTTCCTTTCCTCATTCACAAAATAGGAAAAACAAAACAAAACAAAAACAAAAAACAAACAACAACAACAAAAAAACAGCACCTCCAGTGGCTCCTACCAGACACGAGGATGAAATAAAATCACAGATACCAAATTATTCCACCAAAGATTGTTCTCCTGGCTACAAGGATGCTGGACTGGCTGGAGGCTAAATGAGGTACAGGATGATCAAAATCAGGGGATTTGTTACAGGCAAAGAAATTCCAATTCTGTGTGCCATCAAGTGATACCAATATGGGAGTGTGAGTTGTCCACCACTGCCAGTGCCATTGTGCCACCAACCAATGGAACTCAACTCGACAGTAATCACCAAGGTAAGACAGACAGTTTATGTCTTCAATTATGCAAACTACACATAGGATGCATTAGAAGAGACATAAACACAAACCGTGAACTTTCCCTGCTACCCAGTCTCATCTGTGCAATGTGATCTACCACCCCAGGTGCAGGAGAAAACGAAATGCATTGTTGACAGAGAACAAAAAATTTATTACTATATAAGCAACCAAAAGACTCTCCACTTTTCATTATCATTGTGCACCAGCAACTCTAAACAATGTCAGGGATGAAATACTCCACTGCAAAGAAATCTTGTTGGCCTCATTTCTAAAGAGTCGCAGAGGTTACAGCTGAGTCCTATTCCTATATATACATGAACATCAGATTAGCATGGTTTATTACTTATTAGTTAATAGATACTATATTCTCCATGAAAGGCACTTTAGAGAACTCCCAATTGTACAGGAGCCACACATGTGGACTCAGCTAAACAAGTTTGGTTCAGAAGAAGTTCATCACAGTTTGGCATCCTCCAAGTGCAGGTCCAAATGCTGCAGCTCTACGTACGCCAGAGTTTAAACAGTAAATAAAAAAATGATCACACACGATTGTAACATAAAGAAAGAGAACAGAAGTTTCTTATTTCTATCATCTCAGTGATGACTTTAAGTTGGCATGTGTGTTTAAAATTTGCCAGAGTGAATCAGAACATGAACTCCACATTGCTGGTAAGTGCAAATTTTAGATGATACATGAAATAATTTACCAAACTTGAAGAACTTCTTTCAAGTTGGAATTTATTCTTTTCAAGTTGTTAATTATTTAAAAAAAAGAAAGGATGAATCAAGAAACCTGTGATTATCACTGGTTATTATATGATCATTACTGAAAATATTTTTATCATAGAAAAGGGAAAGATCTTAAAACTGGTCCACTCTGAGAGCTACATAGTCCAGGTATGCCAGAGGGAGAGAGACTCAAAAGACCTTTTTTTCCCAAGGAAGTTGATAGCTTTTCCCAAGCTATCGATAGTGCTATTGAACACTCAGCAGATTTTAATTCATGGTCAATTCTACAATAGGACATGACCTAAGAGTGAAAACACATTCTCTGATACATTGTGCCATATCTTCCCCAGCCCCTTAAAACAAAATCTATGTTATTGGTAAACTCTTCATTACTGCTATTTACCTGATGAGCAGAAAACACAGTGCAGTTTTTAGAGATAATACATAACTTATTCGTTTTGTTTGGAGGTATGTATTGTGAGGTTTTGCCCAGAAACCTGGGTCTAGCTATGCTTTCTGAGGCCTGATTCTAGCTGTTTTCACATACTTTTGTGGAAAAGAACCATCTGGAATATACCCAGCTGGACAAACATAGAAATGCAGGACTCCTGAAGTCCATTCCCAAAGATTCCAATTTCCAAGATCTGGGATAGAGCCTGGAATCTGTGATTTCATTGAGCACACTACTGATTCCAATCAGGTTACTCCTGGACTAAACTTTCATAAATATTGAGAAACTGAAGTTCTCAGAAAAGTAGAACACTTTTGGTAATGCTTTCCTATTGACTGCTACACTTTTAATTCTGAAAACTGCCATTCTGCACCAAGAATAAACAAACACATGAATAAGGAAAGAAGGAAACAAATACTACCCACACATACTCTCTCTCCCAAAATAAGAAGACAAAAAATGAACAGAGCAGGTAAAAAGAGTTGTTGATGGAGCTAATTCACAGGAAAGCACCTGTAATAGTGAAATGGTCTGAAAATAAAGCACCCTGCCAGATTCGAAGTGAAGAAAATAAATTTTAATTGTTATTTACTATCATCTGAATGCTGGAGGCCCTCCAAAACTCATCTGCTGAAATCACACCCCACAAAGTGATGGTATTGGGAGATGATGCCATTGGGAGTGATTAGGTCATGAGGGTGGAGTCCTGATGGATAGGATTAGAGCTTTTATTAAAAAGACCCCACAGAGTTCCCTAGCTCCTCTCACAATAGTGGGGGCACAGGAAGAAAGTGCCTTCTATGCATGAGGAGGCAGAAGCTCACTAGACACCAGATCTACCTGTGCTTTGATTTAGACTTCCTAGTCTCTAAAACCATGAGAAATAAATTTCTGTGGTTTAGAAGCCACTCAGTATCTGATATTTTGGTGTAGCAGGCTGAAGGCAATAAGACAGTTTAATAAATTTAATGAAATTCTGGCATTGGATCCCACTTTTGAGAGTTTTTAAAAAGGCAAACATTATGTAATTTAAGAAGCTATAAATAAATAAGAAATATAATTTTTTCCTTAAAATCTTCTCACATTTTATTTTTAGTAATAATGACTCTTATATTCAGTTAATTTTTTAACTGCAGCTTAATTCAGAAATACTTATTGGACACCCACTAGGTTCTGAGCATAGAAATATAACCGGTATTGCTCTCCAGGGGCTTTGAGTCTAGTTACAGAGACAGGTGCATAAAGGGATTGACGCTCACTCAGCACCACGCTCTACAGACACTGAGCAGCCCAGAGGATCACACCTCTGGTGTGATTATGCTGGTGGAGGGAGGCCGCTCTGTGGTTTAGTGTCACAAGATGGGGCCACGTGTGGCATTTGTACCTACATGCTGGTAAGGTATCCTGGCACATGCTTCCCAAAGAGCGACATCCCTCAAATAAAATAACATCACCACCTGGACTGGGTCCCTTGAAGGAAGTATTCACACGCCAGATTGAATAGAGAAGAGCATATGCCAGAAGAAGGATGAGTGGGGAGAGGAAGTTCACTTCCTTGATGTAAGTCCCAATGAGCTGCTGTAGCTGCTTCTCAATATTCCCTGCCTGGGACTAGGCGAAATGTAACTGCCAGTCTCAACCATTGGGCAGATTTGTGGGCAGCTTCTATCACAGATCCTTTTCCTTCTTGTCACTTCTCATTTTTGCCACAACAGCCAGATGATGCTGTGACTGCCACCGGCCTCTCCCCAGCTCTAGTCAGGCACAAGGGAAGCCGGGAGACCATCTTGTTCTCATATTAAATATAAGCCCCAAGGGTGATGTACACAGCACTCCGTGTTCTTTCGAGTTGTTTCAAATGAAAAAATAATGTCTGTGTGTGTTGACTGGTGATTTTAAGACATTTCATTTCTGAAAACAGAGAGATAATAACAAGTGACAAAAAGGTTCCCAAAAAAGCAAGTGTTTCCCTTTTCCCTTCATTTCGTGAGCTGAGGCCCGTTCTCCCACTGAGGGAGCCCTTCCCTGCTCATCTGTCATGGGTCCTCAGGGGAATTTTCTTCATGGTGATTTCTTCCAGCCCAACAGGTCTCTTCCCGGCTCAGTGTGTTTTTCTGGAGCCTGATGGTTTCCTCACGTCCAGGTTTGTCCCCTTCCCACCAGGTCCTCCCAACTCCAGAAAATCCGATTTGCTGGGAACATCTGGGCTTCCAGAGAGAGCAGACCCAGGGAAAGGAAGTGCAGGGAAGTCTCAGGGAACCATCCTCTATATAGCCACTGAGACTGGATCACCCTGTGTGACCACACTCTCAGTCTCTCAGAAAGAACAGGCACACCGGATCCCACAGCAGCAGGCCCTACCAAATAACCAAAGATGATAGTATTTCAATACTACATTAAAGAACCTGGAACTTCCAGAGCCCGGTTTCCAAAGTGATTCTGAGATTGATATTTTACTTTTGCAAACTATTTAAAGACTAAGCATTTAAGTTTGAAAGATACAAGCATCCCCAGAGGGCATAGTGACCAAATGCCTCTTCCCCTGTGTCCCGGAGGCAGCCTGCTGTCCCCCTCCTCATCAACTGAGGTTGGTAGGAAAAAGCCAGAAATTGCCCATAATCACGCTATGCCTTTCTACTGTACATCCAATATGTGCTGTCATTATTTCAGTTTTTGAAGCTCTCATGGCAGCATTGCCAGTGAAGATAATGGGGCCTATTATTTTCAATGAGCTCCATCAGGAGGTTTCAATGGGCCTGCTATCACTGGAACAAAGACACATTGGGAAGCAAAACTGCTTTCTTGTCATCAAAATGGCTGTGAGTTTGTGTGAAGCTAAAGAGCACCCCTTTTCCTTTTCAGCCCTGTTGGGTTTGAAAGGGCCAAGAAAGGCAGTTTAGAAAGAAACAAGCCTGGCTCCTTGCCGAGTACCCTTTACCCTGGCCAGATGTATACATGAGCTGCTTTCGTTTTATGGAATCAATAAGTTCAGCAAAGTGAAACCTGCGTTTCCATCGATTCCCTATTTATAGCCAGAAATATGTTCCCATGGAAAATATTGTCTGTTAGAATCGGAAACAAAACAAAACAAAAGCAAAAAATACCTGCCAGCAATGAAGGAGTTGAGGGGGTGGTTAAGTTTAGGGCAAATTAAGACGTTCTACAGCATTGGCTCAGCCTTGAAATCTCTTTTCTGCCCTGTTCCAGACTCTTCTCTTCTTTCCTAGACTTGAGAAATTTTCCTTTGTCTTTACATCCGTAGCAACTTGAGCTCAATCCCCAAATTCCTTTTGTCTTGGTATTTTCCAAGCCTTAATAGTTACCTTTTAATAGAGACTATAATCACAACACTACCAATCTAACCCTTCCTAAATCATGGTCAATTTTAGGATCAGTAATATGCATTATTTGAGGTTTACAAATAGGAGAGTCCAAAAAATGAGATACTCATAATAATGATTCTATCACAGTGTGTTAAATAAAAAATTGAGGTCACGAAGACATTTCAACTTTTGCATGCTTATTAGTGCATGCTTCCAAGTACATTACGCATTTACTCACTTAATCCTCATAACCACCTATGAGAAGGAGTGCTGTTGCTACCCTCATCCATAGAGGAGGCCTAGAGAGAAGAAATCACTTGCTGAAAGTTACGCAGCTAACAAGTTCCAGAATAGAAAATGAATCCTTGCAATTTCATTCTAGGGTTCATGAAATAGGGGAAACCTCTACATCTGTTTGAGCTGTTCTAGAGTTGTTTGAAATGCTGGTCGGTTTTTCTCTTCCATGCTCATATTGCTTACCTTCTCCCAACCTGTCCCTCCTTTCCCCTAAATACTTCCATGCAAGCAGTTAGTAGGTTCCTGTTCCATGTCCTCCAGTTTGCCAGAGTAGAAAGCAGAAATAGCCTGCCAATCTGTCCCTAGTGTTCTTGGATGCTTAAATTCTGTCAGATCCATTATTTTAGATGCCTTTGTGTCAAAAGCATAAAAATGGAGGCAATGAATTTGAGAGGATAAGGGTAAAAAATAAGGATTCCTGGAAATGTAAATCTGCAGGATTCATATAGGAATGAGTGATGTCTCAGCCAAGTTACTCCCAGCACAGACATTTTTGCTGTGTTCCAAAGCTCTGTGGACACCATGTCATAATTTGCAAAACATCCAGCCTTCACTCCAGTGGGGTCCATCCAAATCTTGAAGCCAAGGCTTCAGCTGGGTTGCCTTCCCGTTTGCTGCAAGGGGACACTGGCCTTCATGGGCATCTCCCACAGTATCCAGTGAAGTCCCCCAGTGGCTGTGGCACCCTTCTGGGCAGCAGACCCGGCTTGGCCCTCTCCAGTTTATCATCTCAATTTATCCTGCAATGTTCCAGAACACCTGTAATCCCAAGAGAAGGAAGGGATGTAGAAAAGGGAATGGAACTGAACTGAATAGAACCAGTTCAAGTTGCTCCAAGCTGGGACAGAGGTTGAATGCAGCCTTGTTCCACCACCTTCCTCTTCTGCCATGTTTGAAAGAAGGACAAGTAGAATTTGGCTATTTGCAGGAAGGTGCTACCCAGCTACTCTCATTACTTCAGTTGTCATCACCTTCAAGGTGAATTGATCCATAATAGTACTGCCAATGAAGAATGACTGAAAGTGTTTGGCATGACCACAGTAGGGTGGTGAAAGATCAACATCTTGTACTGGATGGCTTGAATAGATGGTGTTTTATTGATCCCTGTGCCAGATATGCACAGTTTATGTTTATTATCTCATGGCAAAAAATAATGTCTGAAACAGTCTAGGAAAGACTACTTCCATGATGCATAAATATGCCCATAATTACTTTCCACCATTAATTTGGCACTAGCTTTATCTCCATTATACTCTAGTCACTCCTGTACCCAGTATTTCTCATTGGTTTCTAAGAGATCAATAGTTGCTGCATTTTTAAGGATTATTTTTAGGATAAAACACATTACAGTCCCCATCTCCCTATCACATACAATAGTCATTCTTCTAGATCCATTTTTTGAGAAAATATGTAAGTACATAGAGATACCCAAGTACTATATGGCTTAAAGCACTGATTTGTCCATGTGGCCTGTACTATAATTATAATTATAATTATAATTGTAATTTGTCTAATAATTTGTTAAGATTACTGGACTCTAAATTTTTTAAAGATTATATTTATTTATTTGTCAGAGAGAGAAGAGCAAGCATAAGCAAGGGGAACAGCAGGCAGAGGAGAAGCAGGCTCCCCACTGAACAAGAAGCCTGATGTGAGATTGATCCCAGGGCCCTGGGATGATGACCTGAATTGAAGGCAGACACGTAACCCACCAAGCCACCCAAGTGTCCCTAGACTCTATATTTTTAAAGAAAATATCATGTCTTACTAATATTTTATAAGCACAAGTTAAACACAGCATCTCAAATATAGTAGGTACTTAGTAAATGCTTCTTGGTGAATGATCATATATTCTCATGCAGCTAAGAAGCATTTTGACCTTCTCTATGTAGGTAGTAAATAAGTCTGTTTGGTTGTACTGGGAGAAATCATACTTATCTAGTTAGCAAACATTTACATTATGCTTATTATACAGTGCTTTTTATAAGCCTGGTGGAATTTGAATTATCCTACAAATATGACTAATCTTCATAATGCCCCCTTGAGATACTATTATTATTATTTTCATTGTTTTCCCTATTATACAGAGGAGGAAAATAAGACACTGTGAGGATGATCTGTCCAGGGCAACATTAGGAGTTTACCAAGAAAAATATTAATTGTGTGTATGTTTTTTTTTTATGTGAATTATCATTATGCCATTTTATATTTATCTAAATAATTTGGTTTAATGAGAAATTATAGGTGAATTTGTTGATCTATGAATCAAATGAAGTTTAAAAGTATTTTTAAAGATAGATTCTCCATTGCCTCAAAATTCCTCTACTATGAAATAGCTTGTTGGGGAGGGGAGCTACATTCCAGAACTAGGTGTCTTACACTCCAGATTTAAGAAAAATGTTTTGAATCACACTTTATTCTTTGTAAGTCTATACCAACAGCTTACCAAACAAAAGATATGGTTTTCTATAAATCACTTTATTTAGAAACATAAACCACTTCATAATATAATCTTCCAGGGATTTTTACCAGACACTGCCCAAATAATTCAGCCTGTCAAAATATCAACTTATGAGGACAAGTGGAAACTTTACATATCAAACACTAAAAAGTAGCATAACAGTTAAAGGAATAAAAAGGGAAGGAAGAGCATGATGGCAGAGGAGTAGGAGACCTAGATATTGTCGGGTCTCAGGAGTTCAGCTAGAGAGTTATCAAACCATTCTGAACACCTACAAACTCAGCATGAGATCAAATAGAAGATGAGCAGCAATTCTAGGAACAGAAAAGCGACTACTTTCTGAAAGGTAGGACATGCAGAGAAGTGAATCTGAAGGGATACACAGGAAGAGAGACCACAGCGGGGAGGGGCTAGCTCCTGGTAAGCGGTAGAACAATGGAGCACAAAGCTGGAACTATTAGAAATCCGCTCCACTGAGGGACGTCTCTCCAGGAGCTAAGCAGATCGTGGAGCCCTCATAGGGACAGTGTGGTCTCATGACCTGCTGGGACACAAAAAGACCAGGACTGTCTGAGTGTGGCAGAACTCCCAGGCATTGGAGCAGGGAAGCCAGCTGCAGAGACGGAGCCAAGGAGGGGGCTCTCAACTTGGGGTTACCTTAAACTGTGATCCAAGACACAGCTGGGCTACTGCTCTTCGAGCAGGGACCACACAAGTGGGAGATCCAGGGAGATTCACCTTCTTCCTCTGAGAGGACTGGCATGGGGCAAGCTGCAGGAATCTGCTAGGTTTGGAGACTCCAAACTGGGCCATGAGCCAGAGATAGAAATGCTCAGTCACAGGCCTGATGAGCATGGAGTGTGGCTGGCGACAAGAGAGAGAGGTGTGTCTGACTACTTTTCTCTGAGGGATCACTCAGGAGTGGCACCCCAAGCTCTCAGCTCCTACAGGGCCAGAGATTGCAAGGCTGCCATTTTCATTCCTGTCCTCCAAAGCTATATGGAAAATGTTCAGGGAACAAAAGCTCCCGAGAGCAAAACCGGGCAGATTATTTAGCCTGGCCCCTGGCAAAGGCAGTGCAATTCTACCTCTGGCAAAGACATTTGAGAATCACTGCAACAGGCCCCTCCACCAGAAGAACAGCAAGAACATCCAGCCAAGACCAAGTTCACCAATCAATGAGAACTGTACAACTCCAGAGCTAGAGGAATGAACAACATAGAATTCATGGCTCTTTCCCCATGATTCTTTAGTCTTTTGAAGTTAAAATTTTTTTTAATTTTTTCTTATTCTATTTCCTATTTTAACCTTTTTAACTATTTTATCTTATCAATACCTTTTGAAAAAAAATTTTAAATTTTCATTGTTATAATCATATTCTAACCCTTCATTGTATTAAAACTTATTTTTTGTATAGATATAGGTTTTTCTTTCTTTAAAATTTTGGGATAGTTTCTTCTAAAAGATCAAAATATACCCTAAATCTAGTACATGGCTTTGTTCTAGTCTCTAGCCTGATCACATCCTTCCCCCTGCCTTTTTTTTAAGTTTTCAACCAACTTCTTATCTGATCAATTTATTTTTTAGAATCTTTTAAAATTTTCATCTTTACAGTCATAGTCCATCCTTCATCATGTTTATACTTGATTTTGTATATATATGTTTTTCTTTCTTTAAAATTTTGGGAGGCAGTTTCTTTTAACACACCAAATATACCCAAAATTGAGTGTGTGGCTCTGTTCTATTCACTAACAGAATGAAGAAGAAGAAGAAAAAAAAATTATATATATATTTTTTTCCTCCTTTCTTCTTCCTCCAGTTTTGGGTCTATTCTGATTTGGTTAGTGTATATTTTCCTGGTGTCATTGCTACACTTTCAGTATTTTGTCCTCACTCATCTATTCTCATCTGGATAAAATGACAAGGTAGAAAAACCCAAGTCAAAAAAAGAATAAGAGGCAGTACCAATGGCTAGGGACCTGATCAATACAGACATTAGTAAGATGTCAGAACTAGAGTTCAGAATGACAATTATTAAGGTGGTAGCTGGGCTTGAAAAAAGCATGAATGATATTAGAGAATCCCTTTATGGAGAAATAAACTAAAACCAAACCAAGTTGAAATCAAAAAAGCTATTAATGAGTTGCTATCAAAAATGGAGGCTCTTACTGCTAGGATAAATGAGGCAGAAGAAGAGAATTAGTAATATAGAAGACCAAATGATAGAGAATAAAGAAGCTAAGAAAAAGAGAGATAAACAACTACTGGACTAAGAGGAGAGAAGTTGAGAGATAAGTGATACCATAAGGTGAAACAATATTAGAATAATTGGGATCCCAGAAGAAGAAGAAAGAGAGAGGCAGGCAGAAGGTATATTGGAAAAAAAATTATAGCAGATAATTTCCCTAATTTGGCGAAGGTAACAAGCATCAAAATCCAGAAGGCACAGAGAACTCCCCTCAAAATCAATAAAGATAGATCAGCACCTCAAATACTAAAACTTACAAGTCTCAGTGACAAAGAGAAAATCCTGAAAGCAGCTCAGGACAAGAGGTCTGCAACATACAATTGTAGAAATATTAGAATGGCAGCAGACTTATCCACAGAAACCTGGCAGGCCAGAAAGGACTTGTATGACATATTCAGAGCCCTAAACAAGAAAAATATGCAGCCAAGAACACTATATCCAACTAGGCTGTCAGTGAAAATAGGAGAGATAAAAAGCTTCCAGGACAAACAAAAATTAAAAGAATTTGCAAACACTGAACGAGCCCTACAAGAAATATTGAAAGGGGTCCTCTAAGCAAAGAGAGACCCTAAAAGTAACAGACCAGAAAGGAACAGAGACAATAAACAGTAAAACTGTCACCTTACAGGCAATACAATGGGACTAGATTCATATCATTCAATAGTTACCCTGAATGTAAATGGGCAAAATGTCCCAGTCAAAAGACACAGGGTATCAGAATGGATTAAAAAGAAAACAAGACCCATCAATATGTTGTCTGCAAGAAACTCATTTTAGACCCAAAGACACCTTCAGATTTAAAGTGAGGGGGTGGAAAACAATTTACCATGCTAATGGACATCAAAAGAAAGCTGGGGTGGCAATCCTTATAGTAGATCAATTAGATTTTAAGCCAAAGAGTATAACAACAGATGACAAAGGACACTATATAATAATCAAAGGGTCTGTCCAACAAAAAACTCTGACAATTTTAAATATCTATGCCCCTAACATGGAAGCAGCCAACTATATAAACCAATTAAGAACAAAATCAAAGAAACACATAAAAAATAATACAATAATAATAGAGGACTTTAACACCCCTCTCAGTGGAATGGGCAGATTATCTAAGCAAAAGATCAAGAAGGAAATAAAGGCCTTAAATGACACATTGGACCAGGTGGACATCACAGATAAATTTAGGACATTCCATCTCAAAGCAACAGAATAGTCTTCTCTAGTGCACGTAGAACATTCTCCATAATAGATTACATCCCAGGTCACAAATCAGGTCTCAGCTGGTACAAAAAGATTGGGATCATTCCCTGCCTATTTTCAGACCACAATGCTCACAAACTAGAACTCAATCACAAGAGGAAAGCTGGAAAGAATTCAAATACGTGAGGCTAAAGAACATCCTATTAAAGAATGAATGGGTCAACCAGGCAATTAGATAAGAATTTTAAAAATTCCTGGAAACAAATGAAAATAAAAATACAACTCTTCAGAATCTTTGGGACACAGCAAAGGCAGTCCTGAGAGGAAAGTATATAGCAATACAAGTCTTTCTCAAGAAGCAAGAAAGATCTCAAGTACACAACCTAACCCTACACCTAAAGGAGCTATAGAAAGAACAGCAAAGAAAGCCTAAACCCAAGAGGAGGAGAGAAATAATAAAGATCAGAGCAGAAATCAATGAAATAGAAACCAAAATAACAAGAGCAAATCAACAAAACTGGGTCTTTGAAAAAATTAATAAGGTTGATAAACCCCTGGCCAGCTTATCTAAAAGAAAAGAGAAATGACACAAATACATAAAATCATGAATGAAAGAGGAGAGATCACAACCAACACCAAAGTAATACAAACAATTATAAGAACATACTAGGAAAAACTATACGCCAGCAAATTTGACAATCTGGAAGAAATGGATGCACTCCTAGAGACATATAAACTACCAAAACTAAACCAGGAAGAAATAGGAAACCTGAACAGATCCATAACCAGTAAGGAGATTGAAAGTAGTCACCAAAAATCTCCCAACAAACAAGAACCCTGAGCCACACAGCTTCCCAGGGGAATTCTACCAAACATTTAAAGAAGCATTAATACCTATTCTCCTGAAACTGTTCCAAAAAATACAAATGGAAGGAAAACTTCCAAACTCATTTTATGAGGCCAGCACTACTTTGATCCCAAAACCAGACAAAGACCCCATCAAAAAAGAGAATTACAGACCAATATCCTTGATGAACACAGATGCAAAAATTCTCACCAAAATATTCACCAAGAGGATCCAACAGTACATTAAAAGGATTATTCACCACAACCAAGTGGGATCTATTCTGGGGCTGCAAGTTTGGTTCAATATCCACAAATCAATCAATGTGATACAATACATTAATAAAAGAAAGAACAAGAACCATATGATACTCTCAATAGATGCTGAAAAAGCATTTCACAAAGTATAGCACCCTTTCTTGATCAAAACTCTTCAAAGTGTAGGGATATCATCAAAGCCATCTATGAATAACCCACAGCAAATATCATTCTCAATGGAGAAAAACTGAGAGCTTTTTTGCTAAGGTCAGGAACACAGCAGGGATGTCCATTATCACCACTGCTAGTCAACACAGTACTAGAAGTCCTAGCCTCAGCAATCAGACAACAAAAAGAAATTAAAGGCATCCAAATCAGCAAAAAAGAAATCAAACTCTCACTCTTTGCAGATGATATGATATGTTATGAGAAGACTCCACCCCAAAACTGCTAAAATTCATACAGGAATTCAGTTAAGTGTCAGGATATGAAATCAATGCACAGAAATCAGTTGCATTTCTTTACACCAACAGCAAGACAGAAGAAAGAGAAATTAAGGAGTTGATCCCATTTACAAATGCACCCAAAACCATAAGATACCTAAGAATAAACCTAACAAAAGAGGCAAAGAATCTGTACTCAAAAAACTATAAAGTATTCTTGAAAGAAATTGAGGAAGACAGAGAAATGGAAAAATATTCCATGCTCATGGATGGGAAGAACAAATATTGTGAAAGTGTCTATGCTACCTAAAGCAATCTACATGTTTAATACAATCCCTATCAATATAAGATCAATTTTTTAAAAAATGGAAAAAATAATCCTAAAATTTATATGGAGCCACAAAAGACCCCAAATAGCCAGAGGAATGCTGAAAAAGAAAGCCAAAGTTGGTGGCATCACAAGTCTAGACTTCAAGCTCTATTACAAAGCTATCATCATCAAAACAGCTTGAACATCATCAAACATCAAAACATCATCATCAAACCTATCATCATCAAAACATCATGTTACTGGCACAAAAACAGACACATAGATCAATGAAACAGAATAGAGAGCCCATAAATGGACCCTAAACTCTATGGTCAACTAATCTTTGACAAAGCATGAAAGAATGTCCAATGGAAAAAAGACAGTCTCTTCAACAATGGTATTGGGAAAATTGGACAGCCACATGAAGAAAAATGAAACTGGACCATTTCCTTACACCACACACAAAAACAGACTCAAAATTGATTAAAGACCTCAGTGTGAGAGAGGAATCCATGAAAATCCTTGAGGAGAACACAGGCAGTAACCTCACAGTCACTTCCTCCTAGAAACATCTCCAAAGGCAAGGGAAGCAAGGGCAAAAATGAACTATTGGGACTTCATCAAGATCAAAAGCTTTTGCACAGCAAAGGAAACAGTTAACAAAACCAAAAGACAACTGACAGAATGGGAGAAGATATACACAAAGGACATATTACATAAAGGGCCATTACCCAAAATCTATAAAGAACTTATCAAACTCAACACCCAAAGAACAAATAATCCAATCAAGAAATAGGCAGAAGACACGAACAGATATTTCTACAAAGAAGCCATCCAAATGGCCAACAGACACATGAAAAAGGGCTCCACATCACTCAGCATCAGGGAAATACAAATCAAAACGACAATGAGATACCACCTCATACCAGTCAGAATGGCTAAAATTAACAAGTCAGGAAACCACAGATATTATTGGTGAGGATGCAGATGAAGGGGACCCCCCCTATACTGTTGATGGGAATGCAAGCTGGTGCAGTCACTCTGGAAAACAGCATGGAGGTTCCTCTAAAAGTTGAAAATAGGGGCACCCGGGTGGCTCAGTAGGTTAAAGCCTCTGCCTTTGGCTCGGGTCATTATCTCAGGGTCCTGTGATCAAGTCCCGCATCAGGCTCTTTGCTCAGCAGGGAGCAGCTTCCCTCTCTCTTCCTCTGCCTGCTTCTTTGTCTACTTGTGATCTCTGTCAAATAAATAAATAAAACCTTTAAAAAAAAAAGTTCAAAATAGAGCTACCCTATGACCCAGGAATCACACTACTGGGTATTTACCCTAAAGATAGAAATGTAGGGATCTGATGGGGTATGTACACCTTAATGTTTATAGCAGCAATGTCCACAAGAGCCAAACTGTGGAAAAGAACATAGATGGCCATCAACAGATGAATGGATAAAGAAATTGTGAGATATATATATATATATAGATAGATTATATATATAGATATATATACCATATGTATGTATACGTATATATACACACACACACACACACACACACAGACCCACAATGGAATATTATGTACCATTAAAAAACCCTGAACTCTTGCCATTTGCAAGGATGTGGATAGAAGTAGTAGGTATTGTGCTAAGCAAGATAAGTCAGTCAGAGAAAGACAATTATCATATGTTCTCTATGATATGAATAATTTGAGAGGCAGAGTTGGGGGTTCTGGGGAAAGGGGAGGGAAAAATAAAATAATATGGGATCGGGGAGGGAGACAAACCATAAAAGACTCTTAATCTCATGAAACAATCGAAGGGTTGCTGCGGGGTGAGCAGTTAGGGATAGGGTGCCTGGGTTATGGACATTCAGGAGGGTATGTGCTATGGTGAGTGCTGTGAACTGTGTAAGACTGATGATTTACAGACCTGTACCCCTGGGGCAAATAATACATTATATGTTAATAAAATGTTTAAAAAGGCATTAATACAGATTCATTGAATGAATGACTAAAATTATTTTCATACCAAAGAAATTCCAAACTCTCTAAGATGTATCAAGGAAGGTTCTTATTATTTATTCTAAAATATGTGCCTATATAAAATATTCCTAAGTGAATTAAAATGAATGCATTATAACTGTATTTAATGAGAATTTTCATGGTTAGCTCCTTTATTTTTTTTAATGTAGACCTAATTATTGGTTACAATATCAAAGGAGGTTATATATTAAGATATATCAACAAAAAAAAAAAAAAGAAAAGAAAAGAAAAACAGTCCAGAGGTATTAGTTGACTACAGTTTCAAAAGATGCTAAGATTATGATAATACTTTTGAAAAGATAATGCTATTTTATGATAAATTAACAAACATACAGTGTCTGGCTTATGGTGGGGTGTTGAGTCTACATTTGAATATGTGTTTCAATTCAAGCATCTCATTTTAAGATAGGAAAATGACAAACTTCGATTACTCACAAAAAGTATGCTAGGGAAGACAAGGCATCTCTAAGTCAAAACAAAGGGCTGGAAGATGTTTGGTTTGACAAATGAAGCTCTAGAAAGCTCACAACAGTTGTCCTAGAATATCCGAAAGAGACTCAGTGGTGAGGGGTAAATATTTTCACTGCAGAGCCCTGCTTTTCTATCCCTAAAATATACCTTCATCTCTCTTATTTCCACTGCCTCTGACCTAAAATGCCTCAAAAATTTTCTAATGAGTGTCCCTGCATCTCATCTCGTATTTCTCCCACACAAACTCTTCACAACATATCAGAATTATCCTTCCAAAACACAAATCCTACTGTGACATCTCCCAGCTTAAAAACTTCCCAGTGGGTCTGCAGTAGACATAGACTAACCAGGAACCCAATGGCCTTACTGGGTCTCTGACTATAGCTCCCATTCTCCTGCCTCTCGTCTCCTATCCCAGCCTCCCACTATCACCCTTTCATTAAATTATGCTCTGGTTTCTGAAGACTACTCATTCTAAGGAAATTGGTACCTCTAAACCTGTTTTCCTTTAGTCACACTGTTCTTTCTCTCAGTCTGAAACTCTCCACCCCCATCCCATCCCCAACTAGTGAATGTCTATCCATCCTTGAAAACTAGCTCAAGTATGTCAGCTCTTCTACAAATCCTACCTCACTCCCCAGAGTCGGGATTCAGAGCCTGCTCCTCAGCACCTCACTAGCACTCCATACATAATTGCCAAGTTATTGTTAGATATTCATGTGCCAGTCTTTCCATTTTGCCAAACTTTCAACTTCTCAACTTGGGGTCTTTCTGACCTATGACAAGCTCTGGGTCAAGATAAAGACTCTGTTTTTTGTCAAGTGTATGAGTGAGGATAATACATTGAAGGGCAACACTTTAGAGCAGATACTGGATCATATAATAATAACATCAGTGATGACAGTGATTATAATAGCCATCATTTCTAAGCACCAATGAGGTGCCAAGCAATGTCTTAGGAGCTATGCGCACACCATCTTGATCTACATAATCCTTGATCTTTGTAAGTAGGTTACTTCACAAATAAAGTATCTGAGAGGCAGGGAGATAAAGTGACTTGCCCAAGGTCAAACAACAACTAAAAGGTGGAATTAGGATTTAAAAATAATTGTCTCTGACTAAAATCCATGCCCCAAGCCATATATCAAACTGCCTCCTTTAAAACTCCAAAAATCAGAGGTATTCAGTTGATTCCGGGGCTTTCTCTAGAGGTTTGTTTCCAATCACTGAAATATTTCTCAAAAATATTTTGAAATGATACCTTCACTCTTTAGAAGATTAGACTCTGCACAGATAGGATACCAAGGTAGGGGTGGCTTAGAAGGGTATGAGCCAGCTTCCCCTCCTTGAATAATCCCTATCAGCACTCTCCAAGGTACCCTAAATATCTGTGCTATCTAAATAAAATTAGGCACTTGGAAATGGACAGTTTCCAGACTAGTTTCATTTACTTTCTCACAAGATTGATGCTCCAAGTCCCTTCTGTAGAGAAATCTGGGACCTTCTGTTAACTGCACAGGACACCTTCAGATCTAGCATTTAGTGAAAAAACAGATTCTATAGAAGAGAACAGAGACATAGAATACTATCGTTTAGGTCCTCTGCTTAATGTTAATTATGTACATTCTATATCACTCCCCTCCCATCCTCTACAGAGAACATTCTTTCTGAATGTGCCGTGGATTTGTTTAAGTTATTAAGACTACAGGCTAATGTTTTTGTTCTCAGCTATTTGAAAGCCCAAGAAACATTCTGAAATTGTTTACTGAAAAATTGCTTACCATTTGCTTATCTCCCTACCATGGGATATATGCAAGGAGAAGTTTAATGCACTTATCTTCCCCCTCTGATTGCATCTTGCCATCTGTGGTGCATTCAAGAGGACCAGAGAGGACTGCATCTGTAATGACTGTACTTTAATATTCTGGATGCTATTGTAGATACCAATAGATTTGGGAAGGAACCAAAGCCTAGGGAAATATATGGGTAAATGCAGCTCAGTTACCTTCCTTTAGATGACTTGCCTGAAGTGGAACATCCTAAAGTTTGCAGGTTTGTACGTAACATCTTTGAAAATAGCTCTAGACATGCGGTTGGCTCTGTTCAAAAAAATAGAACGTCAAAGGTGACTCAGCCTAGCTGAAGCAAGAAAAGTTTAATTCAGAACATAATTTGCTTTCCTTTATTTGCACACTGCAGTTCTGGGGAATAAAAGCCATTATGGAATCAAAGGACAATTTGCTTTTTTGTTGTTGTTGTTGTTCTGCACTGAATTTTTAAAGGCCTTTTTTAAAAGAACATAAACAGATGAATGATACTAGATTCAGTGCAGCTTAAAACTAAGTACCTTGAGCTCTTTCCCATGATAAACAGAAACCAATCTTGGCTCTCTGCCCCCAAGCACAGTTCTGTGTGTACTCAGTGAGACAGCTCTCTTTCTTGTCTGGAGGAAGGAAGTCTGGGCAGCATGGACAGTGATTCTCAGAGAGATGGGGATTTTAAAAGATTTTCAATTATGAATGTTTCAATCTTCTCCCTCTTCCCTCCTTCGAAAGCAAAGTCTCTAGCTGCTTTTAGGTCTGTCTCTCCAAACTTCACAGGAGATTTTGTGCCTGTAAGAGAAATCTCTGGGCCTTTCTACGCAGCTTGTGGGAGATGGGGAGGGAATATCATCAAGGTGGGAAGATCAGGAGAAACAACATTCACACTCAAAGATAGTAAAAGAGAATATCTAATAAAGTAAAGAAGACAGTGAAGATTCCAAGAACCAAATAATATGTGTTTTTCTAAGAGTTTTTGTAGGATGAGGCTATAAGGTATAGATGCAGAGGTTTGGGGGACAATGACAGCATTTCAGGATATTGATATGAATTATGCATTGAATCCCTTGGACCTTCTTCAGGAAATATCAGTAAAAAGGTAGGACTGCTTCTAATTACTTTTTGATTGCTGAGCTCTTTCTCTGAATGTGGCAATATACAGAGAAGAGACAATGTCAGGACCCAGCTTATAATAGGAATTAAAGAAGAAACTAAGGCTTGATCGGGAGGTAGTAACTGAGTTCTATCTCTACAGTCCTTCTTGAATTGGAGATGCAGCATGTGACCTTAAGGTACATGAAGCCTTGGTCATAGAAAACCCCAAGGAGAGTGTTGACCTAGACCATGGTGGGGACCTTTGGAAAAATCTCTATGCCAAACATTTAGCTCTATGATATAGGTAAGGACTTTACCACTGGCCATAAATAATAGGATTCATGACTACCACTAAGAGATCACCAGCCATAGTTAAGGACAAAGGGCAGGAACAATTAATGATGTGTCAGGGATCTACCAAAGGTTCAGTTCTGGAGTAATGCCAAAAACAGTGTAAGGCACAGTTGCAACCACCCAGGAAGTTTATAATCAGGCTAGAAAATCATGATTACCCATAGGGCACAACTGGGGATTAAGAAGAACTGGAAGAGTCAGGAAAAGCACATTCAGTGGCAATTCAGTAGAGGTTTCTCACCAACTTCCGATTTAGATAAATCATGTCCCAACACAGAGGATATAATCCCTTGGGGTCACCTATCCCCATGGGTTGGGGTGGCAGTCCTATCAGACAGGGAGACAGACTCCTGACCCATGGTCAGTTCTTACATTTTCATTCTAGGCTAGGCACTGCAAATTATGTAGTTAATTCAAAAGATGGGTAACGTTCATATAGGAGAAATTGAGGAAGGCAATGGATCACAAGCAGGGAAAATGGAACTAGCATAGTAGAAAGAGATGCTTCATCCAGCTGTATTTATGAAGATTCGTAAGCACCTTCTCAGCTTCTGACAAGAGAGACCATAAAAAATAATGACTATTTTCCATAGGATAATTCTTTCTCAAGTGTCCAGAACCCACTTGTGATTCTTTCACTCCTGCATTATTCTACTGTAAAGGGCTTTTCTAGCACTCTACCTTGCTGCCTGGGGTAGGCTTGTGACACAGTGCTTCTGGCCAATGAAATATCACCAGAAGTCCTGAGTTTGCTTCCCAAAATCAAAAGGCATAACTTAGTGAAACTTAATCCTTGCCCTTCCTCTGTCCAGGAATGATGACATAAGGTGAAAAATCCCATTCTTCAACCCTGATACAGGAAATAATAAAGGTTAATGAATGCATAATAAGGATCGAGTAGCTGAGGATAGAAAGAGCTTTAGTTCCTAATGGTACCATTGAACTGTCATGGCAATCCTGAATTTCCCACTGTCCAACTTCCTGTTTCATGAGACAAAATCCTATTTAAGCCATGGTAATAGAATTCTCTGTTATTTACTACCAAATGAATTCATAACTACATCTAATACATGCTTCAATTAGATATGAATGCCATTTATTCCTTTCCTTGTGTCAGTGACATCTTCTCATAGTGGCAAATAGAGCTCTTCAGGTTCCTACATCCTTTTCTGAAATCCATAATGCTTTCCTGAATTTGGAGCAAAACATCCATTTTCCACAGGTGGTACATTAATATTCAAAATCTCATACTGATTGCCTAATGTTTCAAAGTTATGTACCATTGTCTATGAAATTATGAAACCCTATTTAGCACCCAAATTAGTATTAGATCCTTTTAAAGTCAAGCATATATGCTAAGTAGTAAAATAATTACCATGTATTTTGTTTTTCTACATTAATATGGTAATATAGCATGGTCTACCACACTGCAACTTATGATTAAATCTATATGATTTTAGAACAGCTGGTTGACAAGAAACAACTCACACTACTTCTTTGGGTTGATTCTAAAAGTTCTTTTACATTTATAGCTGGTCAAATCAGTTTACATTCTAGCATTTTGACCATATCAAATATACTGGAAAAAGCCAAAGTTGCTTTTTAAATCTGGATTCCTTACTTATTTCAGATGTTTTCGAAACATATGTGATGCATATTATATATACTGTGAGATACTGTAATATCTGTTTGTGATTTTTTCTACACCCAAGAGTCTCAGTTAGGATGCCTTCAACTTCCAGAACAAAATGTCTAAACTGCAGTGTCTTGAACTATGATGCAAATATGTATATTGTTTACTTACCAAGGATGCTATATGCAGGTAATTGCAGAGTTGTTTTGGCAGCTTAATGATGTGACAAGAGATACTGGTTCTTTCCACTGCTCTAATCCTTCATTCTCCATGTGTTTATTTTTACCCCCATATTTGCTACTTCATGGTCACAAAATGGCTACCATAGCTCTAGGCATGTCATTTTCATCCAACAGCACCCAAGTAGAAAAAGAGGGAGAAGAAGGCTAAGGAAGATATTCTTACACAACTATCTCTTTCATTAGGGAGCAAATGGACTTCCAGATGCTTTCACCAAACTTCTTTTTAAGGAAATCATCCTAGGGCAATCTCTGCAAGGGGTAATAGAAGAAAATAAGTGCCATTATTAGCCCAGACTAATCATGGCACACCTCTTTGAATTAGTCACAGTGCTATATGAATCCTATTAACAGAGGAAACATGTCTGAGGCCAAGAAGCCAGTTACAAAGCTACAGAAAAAACAGAAGACCCCTTATCCCCTTATCATTGGAATGTTATTCATTATCCTTCACCGTATTCTTATATCCTCACTGGAAGTTAGCTATCAAGAATAATACCTTATACAAGTCTATAATCTTTTTATTAAGTGATAGCAATAGCCTTTACCTTAACCATGATAACTCTATAGAACTTTAGATAGTTATGGAAATGTAAAATCATATAGCAGTGTATTTTTGTTCATTCATTTATTCAATAAAATTTTAGTTAATAAGTCCCATGTGCCAAGCTCTGTTCTATGTACTTAATACTTATCAGGGAGGAAGAAAAACACAAACACAAGAGATAAAGAGCCCTGCCCTTGAGACTCTAGTGAAGGGAACACAATGAATAATAAACATTAACTAGTATTAAGCTCCTTTCTATGGAAGGATTTTCTTCCTACATTTTTTACCTCAGGCTTGGCCATATTACCCATTTTAACTAATGAAATGTCAGTGGGAATAATAGGTGCTATTCCAAGCAGAAGTTTTTGTTGTCTCTATTTTCTACCAGGAAAAAGGCAATTCAGAATGGAATATTCAGAATGAAAACATTAGAGCACAGCATCAGTCAATCTATGGAAATAAAATGTTATTGTAAGTAACGAAGGTGTTTTATTACTATGGTCTGATAGTAATATGATAGACTAAGCTGGCCAGTACTGGAACTCATATAGTTTATAAACATTGAAAATACTAGAGTATAGGGGCTTGTAGTAAAGTAGGAGTGTGTTCAGATAGCAGTATTAAATAGAATAATCAGGTAAACCCACTGAGATGAGATTTACATTTGCATTTGAAATAAGGTGAGAGAATTTTGCCAAAAGGGTATCTGGGAAAAGAGAATTCCAGATAAAAAGACCAAATAGACAAAAGGTCCTCACATGTGTAGAGTAGCTGGAACCATCAAAGAGTTGTCCATGACTGGCTGTGACTTGTAAAAGGGGGAGTGTGGTAGGAGAAGAGTTCAGAAGAGGGAATGTGCCAGAGTAGGATTTTGGAGTTCAAGAGCAGGATTTAGATTGTTACTCTGAGCTAATTAGAGAGCCATTACAGAGTTTCTAATAGAGGAATGAAGGATGTTAACTTAAATCTTTAAAATTTCACTTAGCTACTGTATTAAGAATAGATTATTGAGGAACAAAGGTAGACATGGATACCAGATAAGAGGCTAGTGTAGGAATCCAGTCTGGATAAGATGGCTATGTGAACCATAGAGGTAGCCTAGGAGATCACAAGATATGGTAAGATTCTAGACAAATTATGCAGGTGGAGAAAACAAGATGTGCTGATGGATTTGGGTGTGAGGTAGAGAGAAGAGAAGATCTATACTCCTCTGACCAAAAGAGGTATGCTCCCTTAAAAACAGTAACTCCATGCTCTCCAGAGGACAGAAATGTTCAGCACCATCATTCCTGCTGACAACTTGGGGTACTCACCAGTTGTGCCCACCAGGCCTGGGAGACACACCATATGACAAGATCACCAGTCAGCAGTGTACACAATGGCTCCAAAATATGAGAAGATATTAGAAATTGGCTATTCCTATATAGAAAATAATCTGAACTTGCTTACTACAAAGTTTTATCATTTATTGTATTATTAGCCAGACATTGTAAGGCATAGATCAATAACTATTTGTTTTACTATTTTGTAATTGTTTGCAATACACTTTTTTAGCTACTAAACTAAAAAACACTAAATTCATGTTTAACAACTTTTAAAAAAAGAGTATATTCTCCATTCCTCAAGAAAGTTGATGATAAATATACAACCTACATAAACTCATGATATTTATCATCTTCCATGGGGGTATTAATGATACCACAGGTCAATGAAAATGAAATGCTACAAACAGCTTATCATCTGGTGCAGTGCCAGCTGTGCCAGCCATGCCCCCGGGCCACAATGGTGAACATGTTCCCATAAGAGTCTACCCACAGCAAATTCAATGGCACAGTTAAGGCTGGAAAAGGGAATCTTGTCATCAATGGAAGGCCCATCTCCGTCTTCCAGGAGTGAGATCCTAGGTCCTGCCAACATCAAATGGGGTGATAGTGGTGCTGATTTAAAAAAGAAAAGGAAAAAGAAAAACAGAGGGCAAAATTTCGATGAAGAAGCATGAGTGTGTACTTCAAGTTTATTTTTTTTATACAGAGGATTGTCTCTCAAAATGATTTTATATGTGCACTTGCCAGATGTAAGTTCACAGATCACTAAATGAAGAATGACTTTTCATTTAGATCAATATTCATTATTTTAAATTACGTTTGCTCATCTTCCATTTTATGTTTTCTTATGGTCCAATAGCTGAAGAGCTTCATGAATGATAAGTGACACTGGTGCCCTGTGAGTGTCATCAGATTTTTCAAATAAAAAATCCATTAATTCAGTAATGGTTTGATTACTTTACTTAGCTAGTCTGAAGTAAAACTTTTAAAATTTCATTCCTTTGGAGGTGAAATTTCTAACATTATTTCACATTCCAGTTGGTTAAGTGCAATAATAAAGTTAAAATTATTTGTTTTGCAGTGAAAATTTGAGTGCAAATTTGGGGGAATATAGTATCTAAATCATAATGAAAAGAATAACATTATTACTAATTAAGATCCCCTTAAGAAGTAGAAATATATTGGAACTGATTATGAAATACACAACTCAAAATTGAGTCCCAAATTTGGGGTGATATTCTAAAAATAAAAATGAAAAGTTGTTAAAATTTACAAATAATTTATGCACACACAGAAAAACTAAGCTACAAAGCTGATATTTAATTAAAAACAAAACAAAACAACTACAAATAGCTGCTGTCAGCAAAGTGGTAGAACCTGTAGTTGATCCTTTCAAATGCAACTAAGTATTCTAAATGGCACTGAAATTTTTCTGATTGTGTCTTCTAATTGTTGGTTGATTTCCATTTAAAAGCATTGGAAGTCTTTTATTGAAGTATTCAGTAATGAGAAAACCTAAACAAAACAAAGCAAAACCCCAGCTACTAAAGATTTTAATGTATTGCAGCTAATTATTAAAAATAAAGCCTGAAAACAGAAAGACTGTAAATAAAAGGAATAGCAGGACAAAATAAGTGATAACAGGTCAAAATGAGCTACACAATTTCATTTTGAAATTTTACAACCTCACTTTGCAAAATTCCAATTGTCTCTATAACAATTCATTTCATAGAACTATCATTTATTATTTTTTTCTAAAGATGGATGGATTGATTGATTGATTTGACAGAAAGAAAAAGCCACACAAGCAGGGGAAAGGGAGAGGAAGAAGCAGGCTCCCCGCTGAGCAAGGAGCCCTATACAGGGCTTGGTGCAGGGCTTGATCTCAGGACCCTGGGATCATGACCTAAATGAAGGCAGATGCTTAACTGACTGAACCACCCAGGCATCCCTCACAGAACTTTTAATTGTATATACATTTACTGAATGCCAGCAGGAAAAAATTACAAAGTCCTGTGGTTCTGCAGTAATTAAATTCGGTGTAATATTCAAAAGAAAAATATGTAGAGAAAATTGTTTGACAAATTTTTATCATAAAAATATTTATCAAAGAAAGGTCCCCTTGATGGAAGCAAAAAGAAATAATATGAACCATAAGTGTACTTTAATGAAAGAAATTAGAATTGAGATCTCTTCCATTTAACAGAATTTTCTCTGAGCTTCCTGAATTCCTTGACACTTGTGGATATAGTGTTTTTCGCATTTGAAAATATTATAGTGTACAGAGAAGAATCTGATTGTATCAGTAATTCAAAATTAGTATTTTGTATTTTTTTTTTAAGATTTTATTTATTTATTTGACAGAGATCACAAATAGGCAGAGAGGCAGGCAGAGAGAGAGGGGGAAGCAGGCTCCCCGCTGAGCAGAGAGCCAGGAACCCTGGGATCATGACCTGAGCCGAAGGCAGAGGCTTAACCCACTGAGCCAACCAGGTGCCCCAGTATTTTGTATTTTTAAGTGTAAATTTTATTTAGAAAATTATTTTCAAAAGTAGTTTTGAATAAACTTCTCTGGATCCTCAATAGTCTAATTTTTCATTGAGAAATACCCATTTCAAAAATTATATAATTTCAATTATTTTTCATTTCTATTTCCTCTTCTAAATGTATCCCAATTTGGATGATAAATTATATAGCCACTCTAGACAAGGATAATATCTAGGTTTTAGCCAAAACAGATAGACAAATGAATTTGCCATTACTTGGGAGGGGGAAGATGGTGTTTGGAGCAATTTGCCACAAATAACTTTGTGATACTACTTTGTTCTCCTTTCACCTAAAAGTGAAATCTATTTTCCTGTCTCTTTGCAACTTGCTTCAACCAAGACTGTGTCTGAAAGGATGATACAACTTTTGAGGTTAGATCTATACAGGCCTTTCAGCTTTCCCTTCTACCCTCTTAAGAACACTGCCCTGAATAAGGAAACACATCTGACCTATAAGAGGATGAGAGGTAACAAGCAGGGGAACCAAAACACCCCAGCTAATAGTCACAACCAACTGCCACACGTTTATGAGGCCATCCTGGACCCTCCAACCTACCTTCCAGGGGAACACAGCTGAGTGAGTGAATCAGGAAGAACCATCCACAGAACCATGAAAGATAATAAATTATTGTTTTATGCCACCAAATTTTGGGGTGATTGGTTACAGAGCAATAGATAACTGTTAGAATACTTAAAGAGATGCAGGACTAAGTCTTGGCTCCCCTAATATTTAGCTAATGTCTATACTACATTAATAAATATTAATATTACATGCATATTATATTATTTTGCCTATATTTTTAGAAAATACATTTGTAGTTAAAAATACCTCTGGAAGAGATTCTCTAGTATTTCAAAAATATTAGGCCAGTGTGATGATTTACAATGACAGTGTAACCCTATGTTTTCATCTTTTACTTCACCAATTCTATCTGTTTGCAAATGGGAACTTGAAAGATTTATTGTTAGAATTACTACACACACACACACACACACACACACACACACCCCATATGTATATATCGCAAATTTCACTATGACTAAAGTCATAGTGTGTGTGTGTGTGTTTACTGATGGCCTACAAGTTCCATATTCGGCAGCCATGGATGACAAGGACAAACAAGGCTTTATCCCATAATGAAATTTGTGGTCTAATGGGGGATAGAGACAATTAAATGAGCAATTACAATGTGAAGAGAAGTAAGACTTGCTATGAGACAAGTTTGCTATACTGCAACCTTAACCTCAGAGTTGGGAGAAAACCAAGGAGAGAAATTTCTGAACAAAGTAATTCCTCAAATGAGACTTGGAAAATGCTAACCGATCTGCCAAAGTTATAAGACATGAAATCCTGAAGGTCAGAGAAGGCAAGACATCACTATATATTCTAAGACTTATAAGAAGCCATGTGCAAAGTCTGTGGAAGAAGGGGAGAGGTGGGCACAGAAACACTGAGGAAGACATGCAGGAGATCAAAATGCAGGATTCTAAATATTAACCCTGGTACCAAATAAGACTTTATTTTAAGATTAAGAGTAACTACCTCAGTATGGTGGTAGGGGCAAAAGCTAGGATACAGACAGTTTTTAACTTAAAATAAATTGACCTACAATTTTTTTACTTCACAATCATGCTAAGGTGATAAGAGTTCAGTAGAAAGCATACTTGAATTTTTTGGATCTTTTCCTAGACTAGTCATATGCAGTACAGTACTCCCTTGTGATGCTCAATGGGTAGCAAGCCTCAGCTTCCAATCAGCCCTGCTATCACAAGGGTAAAAAACTCATACCATATACTTATGATTCTGTGCGCATACAATCATTCTGTTTCTCACAGTACAACAGTCAAAAAATTGCATAAAATATCCAACACTATCTTATAAAATAGTTTTTGTCCTAGATGACTTGGCCCAGCTACAGGTTAAGGTAAGTGTTCTGAGCATATTTGAGGGAGGCTAGGCTAAGCTATGATGTTCAGTAGATTATGTGTAGTAAATGCATTTTTGACTTAGGATGCTCTCAACTTAACAGTGGGTTTATTGGGACATAACTCAATCAGGAGTTGAGGAAGATCTGTATAGTGAATTGAAGAATGAGTGGGAAGAGAATAACCACAAAGATGGTTAACACTTTCCAAGTCTGTATCTATGAAAGAAAGATGATAAGGAAGTTAGTGGCCAGGAGAATAATGTGTTTTCAAAGAGGTTGTTCTAAAGTTAGACAACACTTGAGCATGGTTAGTACTGATAGGAAGCAAGCTCAAAATCATGGTAGAGCTGAAGGTACAGGAGAAGGAATCCTCCCCAGTTCATCGAGGGAGAATGGTGAAGGTGAGAGCAAAGGAGATCAAAAGCCCAAGTGCAGATCTTAGTACTAGACAGTTAATTCACGCACTGAAACAAGAGGGAGAGAAAGGACGAGAAGTGCAGGTGCAAAGAAAATGATTTGGTTTCATGAAGTTGAGAACATTGCTAGTAGGCTTCTATTTTCTCCTTGAAGTAGGAGGCTAAGACATATGCTGAGGGGTAAGAAGCAAACTGGCAGGAACAGAGGTTTAAGGAGGAAGAAGAAGGTTGGAAATAGCTGTTAGAAAGAAATGAGAATGAGAACTAATTAGGAAATCAATGGCAGCCCAGTTGAAGTTGGATGTCATGAATTTAGAATAGCATCAGTCTGCTAGGTTTATTTCCCTCCATGTTCAGCATTAGGGTTATAAACTCAAGGAAGATAAGTAGCTACATTCAGTCAGAATTACCTTTTCCAGGCAGACGTTTTAGAAGGACAACAGAGCAATGTGACACATGTGCTTCAATATAAGGCAGGTTGGGATAAATGTTACATGAATGATACAAACAATGATGTCTGTGAGTCTAGGTAGATGAGGCAAGTCAGTATTAGATACATCTGTCAGAGTACAGTAAGCATTTTCTAAGAAAAATGGGAAACGTCAGGACATTCAAGGTAAGGAAAACTCAGGTGATGGCTTGGACACGGTGCTCTTAGAGACAGGGAAAAGCTTTAAAGAAGTAGTGGGTCCTTAGTAAGAAGTGAGGTGAACTATATTAGAAAGGCAGGCACAACTAAGCCTACGAAGTGTGTGTGTGTGTGTGTGTGTGCGCGCGTGCGATTGCATGCACAGACATGTAAGTTTGGAGCCATTACAAATTTTTTTTTAAAGATATTATTTATTTCAATCTCAAGTAGGTGGAGAGGCAGGTAGAGAGATAGAGAGAGAAGGAAGCAGGCTCCCCACTGAGCAGAGAGCCTGATGCGGGGCTCGATCCCAGGACCCTGAGATCATGACCTGAGCCGAAGGCAGAGGTTTAACCCACTGAGCCATCCAGGTGTCCCTGGAGCCATTACAAATTTTGAGCAAAGCAGTGATACATTTTGGGCAGGGGTGATGAATGAAGCATTCACACACACATACACACATACTCACATGGTCAACTCATATGCTTTAGCCAACATCACTATTGAAGTAGACACTAATGGGGCACCTGGGTGGCTCAGTCATTAAGCAGCTGCCTTCTGCTCAGGTCATGATCCCAGGGTTCTGGGATCCAGCCCCCCATATCAGGCTGCCTGCTTGGTGAAGAGCCAGCTTCTCCCTCTCCCTCTACCTGCTGCTCTGCCTACTTGTTCTTGCTCTCTGTCAAATAAGTAAATAAAATCTTTTTTTTTTTTAAGTGCACACTAATGCTTTAATTTTGTTAACAATAAGTGGATACCTTAGCAGTATGAGCAAACCATGATAGTCATATACAACTTTTAATATTCTATATCAAGCAATGGTAATTTTGAAAACTCAGTATAGTGTTCTGTTTCTAAAAGTTTTATTTCTTTCATTTTTTTTAAGATTTTTATTTTATTTATCTGACAGACAGAGATCACAAGTAGGCAGAAAGGCAGGCAGAGAGAGAGGAAGGGAAGCAGGCTCCCTGCCGAGAGAGAACCTGATGCAGAGAGAGCCCAATGGGGAGAGAGCCCGATGCAGGATCATGAACTGAAGTGGAAGGCAGAGGCTTTAACCCACTGAGCCTCCCAGGCACCCCTAGGGGTGCCTGGGTGGCTCAGTCAGTTAAGCATCCAACTCTTTTTTTTTTTTTAAGATTTTTTTTTATTTATTTGACAGAGATCACAAGTAGGCAGAAAGGGCAGGCAGAGAGAGAGGAAGGAGTGTTTCTTTCATTTCTTCAGCCAATGTTCCTTAAGGTCCAGGTGGCCCTCCTGGGGGTAAAATTACAACATGAACAAAAACAGAAAAGAAAAAGCCCTGTTCTCAGTGAGCTCACCTGTTAGAGGAAAGACAGACAATAAAAAATAAATAGATAAAAATACATGGTATGCCCTGATGTGGTAATTTCTTCTGAAAAAGAATAAATCTTCAAGGGAAATGGGTATTGCCAGGGCTTGGGAGATGTTTTACAAGTTTCAATCCAGTGGTCAGCAAAGGCCTCATTACGGAGTTGACATTTGAAAAAGAGCTGAAGGATATAATAAAAAAAAGCTATGGGGCAATCCGAGGTGATTGTAAGGACTTTGGCTTTTACACTGAGTGAAAGGGCAGGTCATTAGTGGTTTTTGAACAGAAGAGAAAATATGACCTGATTTAAGTTTTGGAAGGATCATTTTAGCAGCAGTACAGAGAGTAGAGTGCGTGGGTGAGAGTAAAAATAGTGAAATAATAATGAGACCGTTAGTCATTTGAAAGAGCAATGGTGCTGCTTTACACTGTGGGTAGCAATGTTGCTGTGATGATCTGTTGATATATGAACATATCCTGAAGGTAAGGTCAATAAGCTTTGATGAGAGATGGAGATAAGTTATGTATCAAAGAGTGAAGTCAAAAGTGACTCCAAAATTTTTGGCCTGAGCCAAAGGATAGATTGACCATTTCCTAAGATAGAAAAGATTACAGATTGGAGAAGAAGACCAGGAGTTTAGTTTTGGACCTAAAAAGTCTAAGATGCTTAATAGACCTCCAAATGGAGACCCTTAGTAAGCAGCTAGCAATATAAATAAGGAGGTAAGGCACAAGTCCCTTGTAGAGATATAAAGCTTGGGGATATTTGTCTTCTAAATAAGTATAGGTAGAGCATAGGATTGGGCTCCAGAGCCCGGGAAAATTTATGGGAGATAGAGGAAAATGATGATGAAGTAGGAAGAAATTCACTTTTTTTTTTTTTAAGGTTTTATTTATTTATTTGAGAGAGAGACAGAGAGAAAGGGAATACAAGCAGGTAGAGTGGGAGAGGGAGAAGTAGGCTTCCAGCCCGACAAGGAGCCTAATGCAGGGCTGATTTCAGGACCCTGGGATCATGACCTGAGCCCAAGGCAGAGGCTCACAGAATGAATAAGCCACCCAGGTGCTCTAGAAATTCACTTTAAATACAAAGATGCAGATAGGTTAAAAGTACAAGAGTAGCAAAAAATATAATATGCTAAATATTAATCAAAATAAAGCTGGGTTAGCTATTTTAATATCAGACAAAGTAGAATTCAGAGCACTGAATACTGCCAGGGATTAAGGAGGTTATTTTATAATGATAAAGGGGTCAAGATGTAAAAATCCTAAACATTTATGCATCTAATAATAAGCTTTAAAATATAAGCAGAAACTCAAGCAACAGTGAAGAGAAACAGAGAAAGCAGCAATTACAGTTGGGCATTTCAACATTCCAGTCTCAATAATATGTAGGAGAATTAGGCCAGAAGTCTGTAAGCATACCAAAGACACAAACAATTTATGAACAAAGTTGACCTAGTTGATATCTGTAAAACTTTCTACCTGCTATTTTTCTTAAGCACATTTAAGCATTTTCTAAGACAAACCATACACTGAAAGTCCAAAAAGCATCTCTCAATAACTTTAAAGTGATCAAATTTTACAAAATATGTTCTCTGACAACATCCCAATTAATTTGGAAATAAATTAGAAAAAGATCTCTGAAAATTCACAATTTACTCTAATTACTCTAATACCAAAACAAGACAGTTGTTATAATAAAACAGATCTATACACCAGTATTATTCATGAACAGAGAGGTACAAATTATTAATAAAATTGTATTAATAAAATTATTAATAAAATTGAATCTAAAAATATCTCAAAATAAGAAGACATTTGACTATATTGAGCCATGTGGTCTTAGTCAAGTCTACTCAACCACAGAGGCAGCCACAAAGGCAGCCACATATAAATGAATGTACTATATATGGGCTATGTTTGAATAAAACTTTATTTATGGACACCAAATTCAAATTTGACATAATTCTTATATTTTACAAATGTTATTATTCTTTGAAAATATAAAACCTTTCTTAGCTCATGGCCATATAGAAACAGACAGTGGGCCAGATCTGGCCAACGGGATATAGTTTGTTGACCTCTGGTGTATAGCAACTGGAACAGTCAGTCATACTCTATTTGTGGGAACTTAAGAGCTATATATATATATATATATATATATATATATATATATATA